>NW_024081877.1:239978-263695 GCF_003009895.1 Hyaena hyaena
CACTCTGACTGGCGTGAGGTGGTATCTCAGTGTGGTGTTGATTTGTATTTCCCTGATGAGGAGGGATGCTGAGCATCGTTTCATGTGTCTGTTGGCCATCTGGATGTCCTCTTTGGAGAAGTGTTTGTTCGTATCTTCTGCCCATATTTTCACTGGGTTGTTTGCTTTTCGGGTGTGGAGTTTGGTGAATTCCTTATAGATTTTGGATATTAACCCTTTATCTGATATGTCATTTGCAACTATCTTTTCCCATTCCGTTGGTTGCCTCTTAGTTTTGTGGGTTGTTTCCTTTGCCATGCAGAAGCTTTTAATCTTGATGAGGTCCCAATCGTTTATTTTTGCTCTTGATTCCTTTGCCTTTTGGGGATGTGTCAAGTAAGAAGTTGCTGCGGTGGAGGTCAAGGAGGTTGTTTCCTGCTTTCTCCTCTAGAGTGTTGATAGTTTCCTGTCTCAAGTTCAGGTCCTTTATCCATTTTGACTTTATTTTTGTTTATGTTGTGAGAAAGTGATCTAGCTTCATTCTTCTGCATGTTGCTGTCCAGTTCTCCCAACACCATCTGTTAAAGAGGCTGTCTTTTTTCCATTGGATATTCTTTCCTGCTTTGTCAAAGATCAGTTGGCTCTATACCTTTGGGTCCAGCTCTGAGTTCTCAATTCGATTCCATTGGTCTATGTGTCTGGTTTTGTGCCAATCCATACTGTCTTGATGATGACAGCTTTGTAGTAGAGGCTAAAGTCTGGGATGGTGATACCTCCCGTTTTGGTTTTCTTCTTCAATATTACTTTGGCTATTCGGGGTCTTTTGTGGTTCCATACAAATTTTAGAATAGTTTGTTCTAGTTTTGAGAAGTATGCTGTGCAATTTTGATTGGGATTTCATTGAATGTGTAGATTGCTTTGGGTAGTAATGACATTTTAACAATATTTATTCTTCCAATCCATGAGCATGGGATGTTTTCCCATTTCTTTGTTTCTTCTTCAATTTCCTTCATAGGTTTTCTATAGTTTTCATCATACAGATATCATGATTTTGTCTATTTGGGTGCTCTCTCTTTTCCTTTTGAGAAGCTTGGCTAGAGGTTTGTCAATTATGTTTATTTTTTCAAAAAAACAACTCTTGGTTTCATTGATCTGTTCAATTGTTTCCTTGTCTCTATGTTGTTTATTTCTGCTCTGATTTTTACTATTTCTCTTCTTCTACTGGATTTGGGGTGCTCTTGTTGCTCTGCCTCTAGTTCCTTTAGGTGAGCTGTTAGATTTTGCACTTGCACTTTTTCAAATTTCTTGAAATAGGCCTGGAGTGCAATTACCTTCCTCTTAGGACTGCCTTTGCCATATCCCATAGAGTTGGATTGTTGTATTTTCATTTTCATTTCTTTCCATATATTTTTAAAATTCTTCTCTAATTGCCTGATTGGACCATTGATTCTTTAATAGGGTGTCCTTTAACCTCCATGTTTTTGGAGGTAGTGTGACCATATCTATCTGCTTGCATCTTCCCCTCCATTTGGGAGTATAGGCATCCAATACTCCCCTTGAGTTTTAGTTTCTGTCACCATTTGCCTTTCTATTCAGGGTCCTAAATTTTCAGGCTTTCTTTTCTTGTTTCCTGCTTCTCACATATAAACCTATCTGTTCCATTTTCCATTTCCCCAAGGTCCTAGTTATTCCAAGGGACCTGTTAAATTCACTGGTCTCCATTTCCAAATAGCATTTAATATTTTTTAAATTGAAGTACCATTGACATACAATATTACATTAGTTTGAGGTGTGCTACATGGTGAATTGACAAATTTATATATGATGCTATGCACACAATGGTAGGTGAGTCACCACACAATGATATTTTAATATTATTGACAATATTCCTACGGTGTGTTTTTCACTTCCATAATTTATTCTATAACTGGAAGTTTGTACCTCTTAATCCTCTTCACTTATTTAATGTGATCATAATACAAAGAAAATGTGAATAGTGGCATTTAGATCACCAAGGCAGCCTTGATGAGATGATGTCTTTAACATGGGGTCTCTCCCAGCATCCTACCCTTTATATTCTTCTGTAGTTGGCTACATGCTCTAAGAAAAAGGCGAGCATGCACTCTATCTATCCCAAAGAGCCAGAGCTTCCTCACTCAATACCTAACATGTAGTGAGTTCTTCCTTTGTGCCAAGCACTCTTGAACTTGGTTTTCATGTATTTCCACTTTAAACCATCCCAGGAACCCCAGGGAGTCAGTGCTATTATTCCTATCTTACAGACGGGAGAAAAAATCCCAAGGTACAGATAATAACTTTGAGTAACTTCCATATGATAGGGCTTGAAGTGGTAGAGCTGGGACTTGAACCAGACAAAACTGCTCCAGATCCCACCACCTTAGAACTATGCTACATTGCTTCTAGAAAAGAGATGGTGCCTTTTTTTGAGAAAGGTTTTATTTTATTTTTTATCTTTCATAGTTTATTGTCAAGTTGGTTTCATATAACACCCAGTGCTCATCCCAACAAGTGCACTCCTCCATGCCCATCACCCCCATTCAACTCCCCCCGACACCCATCAGTCCTCAGTGTGTTCTCAGCATTCAAGAGTCTCTCATGGTTTGCCTCCATCCCTCTCCCCCACTATTTACCCCCTTCTTCTCCCCCACGGTCCTCCGTTAAGGTCTTCCTAATCCTCCTAAACGTGCAAACATATGATATTTGTCCTTCTCTGCCTGACTTATTTCGCTCAGCATAATACCCTCAAGGTCCATCCATGTTGCTACACATGGCCAGATTTCATTCTGTCTCATTGCCATGTAGTATTCCATCGTATAGATAAACCACATCTTCTTGATCCATTCGTCCGTTGATGGACACTTAGGCTCTTTCTATGTTTTGGCTATTGTTGAGAGTGCTGCTATGAACATTGGGGTACATGTGCTCCTATGCATCAGCACTCCTATATCTCTTGGGTAAATTCCTAGCAGTGCTATTGCTGTCTCCCATTCAGGTCCTTTATCCATTTTGAGTTTATTTTGGTGTGTGGTGTGAGAAAGTCATCTAGTTTCATTCTTCTGCATGTTGCTGTCCAGTTCTCTCAACACCATGTGTTAAAGAGGCTGTCTTTTTTCCATTAGATACTCTTCACCGCTGTGTCAAAGATTAGTGGGCCATACATTTGTGGGTCCAATTCTGCACTGTCTGTTCTAATCCAGCGGTCTGTGTGTCTCTTTTGTAACAAAAGCATACTGTCTAGGTGGTTACAGCTTTTTAGTAGAGGCTAAAGTCTGGGATGGTGATACCTCCCGTTTTGGTTTTATTTTTCAGTATTACTTTGGCTGTTCGGGGTCTTTGTAGTTCCATACAAATTTTAGGACAGTGTGTTCTAGCTTTGAGAACAATGCTGGTGCAATTTTGATTGAGATTGCATTGAATGTATAGATTGCATTGGGTAGTAATACATTTTAACAATATATATTCTTTGGATCCATAAACATGGAATGTTTTTCCATTTCTTTGTGTCTTCTTCAATTTCCTTCATAGGTTTTCTATAATTTTCATCATACAGAACTCTTATATCTTTGGTTATGTTTATTCCTAGGTATTTTATGTTTTTTTTTTTTTTTTTGTGCTGTGGTGTATGGGATCAGTTTCTTGATTTCTGTTTCTGTTGCTTTATTGTTGGTGTATAAAAATTCAACTGATTTGTGTACATTGATTTTGTATCCTGCAACTTTCCTGAATTCTTGGATCAGTTCTAGTAGGCTTCTGGTGGAGTCTGTCGGGTTTTCTATGTAGAGTATCATGTCATCTGCAAAAAGTGAAAGTTTGACTTCATCTTTGCCAATTCTCAGGCATTTTATTTCCTTTTGTTGTCTGATGACTGATGTTAGAACTTCCAGCACTATGTTAAACAACAGTGGTGAGAGTGGACATCCCTGTCATGTTCCTGATCTTGGGGGGACCACTCAGTTTTTCCCCGTTGATGATGATATTGGCGGAGGGCTTCTCATAAATGGTTTTTATGAGATTTAAGTAAGTTCTTTCTATCCCAACTATCTTCAGGGTCTTTATTAAGAAGGGTGCTGTATTTTGTCAAATGCTATTTCTGCATCTATCAATAGGATCATATGGTTTTTATCTTTTGTTTTGTTGATGTGATTGATTTGTGAATATTGAACCAGCCCTGTAACCCAGGAATGAATCCCACTTGATTATGGTGGATAATTCTTTTTATGTGCTGTTGGATTCGATGTGCAATATCTTGTTGAGGAATTTTGCATCTGCATTCATCAAGGATATTGGACTGTAGTTCTCTAATTTTTGCTGGGTCTCTGTCTGGCCTGGGAATCAAAGTGATGCTGGCTTTGTAGAATGAGTCCAGAAGTTTTCCGTCCATTTGTATTTTTTGGAATAACTTGAGATGTATGGGTAGTAACTCTGATTTAAATGTCTGTTACAGTGGCACCTGGGTGGCTCAGTTGGTTATGCGTCCGACTTTGGCTCAGGTCATGATCTTGCGGTTCGTGGGTTGGAGCCCCGCATTGGGTTCTGTGCTGACAGGTAGCTCAGAGCCTGGAGCCTGTTTTGGGTTCTGTGTCTCCCTCTCTCTATGACCCTCCCCTACTCATGCTGTCTCTCTCTCAGAAATAAATAAAACATTTTTTAAAAATTAAAAAAAAATGTCTGGTAGAATTCCCCAAGGAAGCCATCGATCCCAGGGCTCTTATTTGTTGGGAGATTTTTGATAATGGATTAAATTTCTTCATTAGTTATAGGTCTATTCAGATTTTCCAGCTATTCCCATCTGAATTTTGGTAATGCATGTGTGTTTAGGAATTCATCCATTTCTTATAAGTTGTCCAGATTGTTGGCATATAATTTTTCATAGTATTCCCTGATAATTGCTTGTATTTCTGAGAGGTTGGTTGTAATAAGTCATTTCCTTCATGATTTTGTCTATTCGGGTGCTTTCTCTCTCTCTCTCTCTCTCTCTTTTTTTTTTTTTGAGAAGCCTGACTAGAGGTTTCTCAATTTTGTTTATTTTTTCAGAAAAATCAACTCTTTGGGGGGCCTGGGTGGCTCAGTCGATTAAGTGTCCGACTTTGGCTCAGGTCATGATCTCACAGCTCGTGGGTTTGAGCCCCGTGTCGGGCTCTGTGCTGACAGCTCAGAGCCTGGAGGCTGTTTTGGATTCTGTGTCTCCCTCTCTCTCTGACCTTCTCCTGCTCACGCTGTCTCTCTCTCTCAGAAATAAATAAAACATTAAAAATATTTTAAAAAATCATCTCTTGGTTTCATTGATCTGTTCAACTGTTTTTTAAAATTCTATATTGTTTATTTCTGCCTTGATGTTTATTACTTCTCGTCTCCTACTGATTTTGGGGTGCATTGTTTCTCTCCTACTAGTTCCTTTAGGTGTGCTGTTCGATTTTATCCTTGTAATATTTCTACTTTCTTGAAATAGGCCTGGAGTGCAGTGCACTTTCCTCTTAGGACTGCCTTTGACGCATCCCATAGAGTTTGGATTATTGTATTTTTATTTTCATTTCTTTCCACATATTTTTAAGTTTCTTCTTTAATTGCCTGATTGGCCCATTCATTCTTTAGTAAGGTATTCATTAACCTCCATGTTTTTGGAGGTTTTCCAGACTTTTTGCTGTGGTTGATTTCAAGTTTCATATCATTGTGATCTGAAAGAGTGAATGGTATGATCTCAATTCCTTTTTTTTTTTAATTTTTTTAATGTTTTATTTATTTCTAGGAGAGAGAGAGAGAGACAGCGTGAGCAGGGGAGGGTCAGAGAGAGAGGGAGTCACAGACCAAAACAGGCTCCAGGCTCTGAGCTGGCAGTCAGCACAGAGCCCGATGCGGGACTTGAACCCGTGAACCGCGAGATCATGACCTAAGCGAAAGTCGGACGCTTAACCAACTAAGCCACCCAGGCGCCCCTGATCTCAATTCTTTATAGTTATTGAGGGTTGCTTTATGTCCCAGTATGTGATCTATCTTGGAGAATGTGCCATGGGCACTTGAGAAGAAAGTGAATTCCATGGCCTCAGGATGTATAGTTCTAAATATATCTGTCAAATCCATCTGGTCCAATGTGTCATTCAAGTTCATTTTTTTCTTTAGTGA
Organism: Hyaena hyaena; assembly: GCF_003009895.1. Classification (NCBI taxonomy): domain Eukaryota; kingdom Metazoa; phylum Chordata; class Mammalia; order Carnivora; family Hyaenidae; genus Hyaena; species Hyaena hyaena. The sequence goes on from NW_024081877.1 coordinate 246,099, forward strand.
TTTTCTGTCTACTTAATCTATCCATCGCTGTGAGTGGAGTATTAATGTCCCCTGTGATTAGCACATTCTTATCCATAAAATTGTTTCTGTTTGTGATTAATTGTTTTATATATTTAGGTGCTTCCATATTTGGTGTGTAGACATTTATAATTGTTAGTTCTTCCTGATGGATAGACCCTGTAATTATTATATAATGCCCATTGTCATCCCTTTTTACTGCCTTTACTTTAAAGTCCAGTTTGTCTGATATAAGTACAGCTACTCCAGCTTTCTTTTGACTTCTAGCAGCATGATAGATATTTCTCCATCCCCTTACTTTCAATCTGAAGGTGTCCTCAAGTCTAAAATGAGTCTCTTGTACACAGCAAATAGATGGATCTTGGTTTTATATCCATTCTGATACCCTATGTCTTTCAATTGGAGCTTTTAGTCCATTTACATTCAGTGTTATTATTGAAAAATATGGGTTTAGAGTCATTGTGTTCTCTGTAGGATTCATGCTTGTAGTGGTGTCTCTGGTACCTTGTGTTCCTTGCAACATTCCCTCATAGAGTCCCTTAGTATTCCTTGATGGGCTGGTTTAAAGGTGATGAATTCTTTCCATTTTTGTTTCTTTGGGAAGATCTTTATCTCTCCTTCTATTCTGAATGACAGGCTTTCTGGATAGAGGATTCTTGGCTGCATATTTTTTCTGTTTATCACGTTGAAGATTTCCTGCCATTCCTTTCTGGCCTGCCAAGTTTCAGTAGATAGGTCTGTAACTACTCTGACAGGTCATGCTTTGTATGTTAGGGCCCTTTAATCCCTAGCTGCTTTCAGAATTCTGTCTTTGTCCTTATATTTTTCCAGTTTCACTATGATATGTCATGCAGAAGATCGATTCAAGTTACGTCTCAGGGGAGTTCTCTGGGCCTCTTGGATTTCAATATCTGTTTCCTTCCCCAGTTTGGGGAAATTCTCAGCTATAATTTGTTCAAGGTCTCCTTCAGCACCTTTCCCTCTCTCTTCCTCTTCTGGAATTCCTATGATATGGATGGACGAATGGATCAAGAAGTTGTGGTTTATCTATACAATGGAATACTACATGGCAATGAAAAAGAATGAAATCTGGTTATTTGTAGTAATGTGGATGGAACTTGAGGGTGTTAGGCTGAGCAAAATAAATCAGACAGAGAAGGACAGATACCATCTGTTTACAAGTATGGAGAGATTAGTAGGAACTTAACAGAGAACCATGGGGGAGAAGAAGGAGAATAATTCTTGGAGAGAGGGAGAGAGGCAAACCATGAGAGACTCTTGAATGCTGAGAACAAACTGAGGGCTAACGGGGGTGGCAGATAGGGGAAGGGGATGATTGCCATGGAGGAGGGTACTTGTTGGGATGAGCACTGGATATTATATGGAAACCAACTTGACAGTAAACTATTAAAAAAAAAAAGAGAGAATTGTTTAAGCAAACCAATGACCAGAGTGCTCCGTCCAGCAGAGTGGAGGGATACGAATGAGACAACGAAAATATATCTGAATAGAAAGAATTGATAGATTTAATCACAGCAGTGCATCCATGTTGGACTTGCCCTAGGCTCTGGGGAAAAAAAAAGTAGCTCTCTAGTGGGGATGGGTGTGGTTTGGCGTAGGCATGTTAATCTTCCACTGAGGTATCAGTGGCTGCTGCTAGAGGTCCCACCTTGGTGGTTGTGGGGAGAAAAATGGTGGCACCCCGGTCCCTTCTGGAACGAAGCATTGCAAATCACTCTTTTGGGTCTGATCTCCTTGTGCTGTGGGCATAGCCAAAGTGGCCTGTGTTCTATGTACCAAGCCCTGCCTCGTTTCCATGTCTTAGTCTAAGCGCTTTATTGATACCGCCTGAAATGTAGTTCCACAGGCCAGCTGCTTCCCAGCTGGGGATCGAGCTGGGAGAACAGTGGAGCTTTTATCAGGCCGGGCACTTCCCTGTGGGTGATCGAGCTGGCAGAGCAGGGGAGCAGTTTCTCTTGGTGCCACCTGGGACTGGGCACCAAGCCCAAAGTCAGTGCAACAGCTAGAAATAGGATCACTCTCCTTCTGAGATGAGGTTTTTCTCTTCTCCAGGGACAGTTCTATGAGCAGTTTCAGTCATTTTTTCTCTTCCGCTCGACTCTCTGCGGCTCCCCGTGAAGGGATTCACTCTCCTCCCTCTGTGTCTCCCAGTCCAGGCCCATTTTTGTCTTCCCTGATTTGCACTAACACACCTATGAGGTTGTCTTCTTATTGGACTCTGTCTCTTTTCCTCCCAGACTCCTGAAGTTCACGTGTCCTATGGCTTCAGGCCTTCTCTGTTTGAGAGATGGGGGCGAACAAAATGTACGGAGCTCCCTACTTCTCGGCCATCTTGTCTCCCTCCTCCGATGGTGCCTTTTTTGAATACACACTTCACTAAGAAGAGCTGGGTTCAGATGTGCTTCAAGGTAGTAAGCTTCCCTTTAACAAGGAGCAGATTAAGTCTTGAGATGCTCCCATAAAGGTGACGTATGTGTACATCATTGTTTTCTTGAGAGAAGCTCGCCTTTGGATATAGTGCTGCAGCAGAAAGATTAAGCATTACTTTTGGCCTAGGACCAAGCTTATACTTTATTTTTGCCCACTTTTGGATCTGTTGGAGCTGTGGGAACATCTCTCCTTGGTGTTGGTGAGCAGAAACATGGCAAATTCACAGTGGGTGTTCTGTAAAGGGGAGAGAAGTCTCACCCATACTCTCAAGGGCCAGAATGGTTAGAAACCCTGGCTCACTGAGGTAGTGCCAATCTTTTCATTATAAGTAGTTTTTCTATATAGTCATGCAATGAATTGTTTTCTGAGGTGGATGGTTGTGTTTCCTGTTATTACTGCATTTACTTCTGGACTGAATTTTTATTGACTGCTACCTACTTACTAGCAGACAGAAAGCTTCACCCTGTTGGGCTGCTGCAATCATGGTAAGGAACACTGCTCAGGAAGGGAGCTGTCCCTTTCTTTCCCAGTAGCTGTTACCTCAACACTGAGAATTTAATTTACATTCATTTATTCATTTATAAATAGGATTAGATCTAGAATGAGGCAGGGAGCAGTTTTCTTTTTCTTAAATAGTTTATTTTCAAGTTGGTTTCCATACAATACCCAGTGCTTATCCCAACAAGTGCCCTCCTCCATGCCCATCACCCTTACTGGGTCTGTGCTTTGCATGATTTTCAAGGTCTGCACAGTTCCAGCTGTGTAAACATGATTGAAGAACTTAGGTATTGTCTAATGGAGGATTACAGTATGGGAGAGGCCCATTATGGCTGGGTGAGAGCCAGACATTCTTCTACCCACTCCAGTCCACATCCTGTGAGGTTGACTTACTCAGCTCCTAGAGTCAAAAGTGAAAATGGGCAGCTGGTGTTAACTATACTGCCTTATTGCTTCTTATCAATAGAGAATGAGAACTAGGTAAGGGTTAGGAAACTCTGAAGCCATATCCTCTAAGATGCTCCAGTCATGGTGCTAGGAAACAAAAGGAAGACATTGGACAAAAGAAGAAAGCCAGAAATATTAAATATGACATAAAATAAAATATCTATGAAAATTATAGCTACATTTATATTTAGTTCGATTCTTTCTGTGATCACTGTAAGCAAGGGCAGGGAACTACTGTGTTCAGAAAGGACCAATTTGTTCTGATATTGGGACTTGGCTTTGTTATTGAAATTTGTTTATATAACGACTAGCTTAGTAATGCTAAGGACTTCTTATATATGAGCACTATTATTGTGGAAGGATATGTGGTTTCTCCATAACAAATACAAATATTACAGATCATCCAGTTCCTTCACTCACGATTATATATAAAGTTGGCTTTGTTCAGTTCAATAGAGTCTGGGATCTGTCTAGTAATGTTTCTGTCCCTCTAAAGAGGTACATGGGTATGTATATTCCTGAGGTCCAAGGTATGGGCTTTATGATGAACTAGCAGGTTATCATGCCTTGGCTATTCCAGGTTATTCTTGGGAAAAGTCAATTATAATTAAAACTAAGGCAGTTGGCTTTCCATCGAATGTGAATGCTGGGACATGATTCTGATCAAAGAAGAAAATAAAGCATTACATTTTAAATGCACTGGAATGCAATTGAATTTAGGAATAACCCAATTGGCTATATTCACTCCTGATACAACTAATTATTGAAAAACTACTTTCCTGAGAAACTTATTTTTTTTAATATTTTTATTTATTTCTAGGAGAGAGAGAGACAGCGTGAACAGGGGAGGGTCAGAGAGAGAGGGAGTNGGAAAATCCCTGTAGCTGCTTTAATGTAAGGGAGTGCCAAGTGGTTGTCAAAAAGGCATGGGTTGCTCACTAACACAATAAATTCAGTATGTAAATAGGCAGAGATAAAAGGATTAGCTACTAAGACTTGAAATATCAAATTTAAGTAGTTTTTTTTTTTTTTTTCTAGGAGAGAGAGAGACAGCGTGAGCAGGGGAGGGTCAGAGAGAGAGGGAGTCACAGACTGAAACAGGCTCCAGGCTCTGAGCTGGCAGTCAGCACAGAGCCCAACGCGGGGCTCGAACCCACGAACCACGAGATCATGACCTAAGCGAAAGTCAGACGCTTAACCGACTAAGCCACCCAGGCGCCCCACTGAGAAACTTATTTTAAAGCAGTGCCTCTGAGACACAATATTCTTTTGTAGAATAGAAAGTCTCTGGTTTGAGAAGAAAAGCCATTTTGGTAGAGCACTGAGTTTGGATCATATGTTCAAGAATAGGATGGGGAGAAAATTCAATAAATTACCTTTTGATACAATATTGGGATGTCAGAAAAATAAGAAACTTGCTGGAGAGTTCTAGGCTGTGATGTATACAAATGCATTCCTTGGTTTACTAGCTGTGGGAGTCTGAAAAAACATAAACTGGCCTTTATTCTAGAAGCAGGACATATGGGAACCCCTATGTCTTCCCTCATATCCAACCAGGGAGGGGGCAGTCCTGTCAATACCATCCATGTGGTATGCATGGAACTTGAGACTAGGATGCCTATTAGTGCTATGCTGAATGCTGTAATTGTAGCATGTGCAGAGCATTCTATAACACTTAGACTTGGATGCTTGTCTGAATCATTAGGTGTGAACATTATGGGTATGATAATAACACTGGAATTCCTGCAACTGGAAAGGAAACACATTTGGCGTGTACTTAATCTACAATCACTTACACTTAAGCTATTAATGTTTGGTTGGGATCTGTAGACTGCTTAGCTTGTGCCATGGGACTTCTGAGGATATTTGATGGATGGAACAGACAGGGAAGCTATAGATTTTGGCAAGCTATAGTTCCCATTACTCAGGATTACTATATCTGACACTAGGGATTACAGTTCACCAAGATGAAGTTTACTTCTCTAGGCTTTGGCTGATGGCCTAATGATATTAACATGAACAGGAGAGGACCAATGTTACATTAGACTATGAATTTCCAATGAGCAAATAGTTGAGTAGTTTACTGAATACCCTGTTGATTTTCTGGGAAGACATAAAATTCATGGCAACTATTTTAGAATTTGGGGGAATTGTAAGTTTTTTTAATGTTTATTTATTTTTGAGAGATAGAAGGACAGAAAGAGCACAAGCGGGGGAGGGGTAGAGAGAGGGAGACACAGAATATGAAGCAGCTCCATGCTCTGAGCTGTCAGCACAGGGCCTGACATGGGCCTCGAACTCATGAGCTGTGAGATCATGACCTTAGCCAAAGTCAGACTCCCAACCAACTGAGCCACCCAGGAGCCCCATGTAAGTTTTTAAATTTTATTTTATGATAAATGTTAACCAGTTACTTTCCTAATAGAGAAATGTGGTCTCTTTGTTATAGGATGTGCAGACTATGTTTGTAGTTGTGCAGTTAATATTCCTCTCCAAGTTTTTCTTATAAGGGGTGCTGGTAACATACCTTGCTAAGGAAATTCCAGACACGATGTTTTTAATATTTGGAGAGGCCCCCACAGAATCATTAAACTTATTCTGAAAGCTCCTTGGTGGGAAGGAGGAAATGTCCTAGAGAACAGGGTTGTTGTTGTTTTTTTTCTGAATTGGTGGATTTTCTGTCACAGACTTGGCCATTGCTGTTGTTTCGGATTGCTTATTGATAGCTTCCTTGGGGGTGTGAGTTTCTAGGTGGAAAGATTTGATGTGATGAGGAAATACTACAAAGCTGAAGGAAGAGAGTCTCGATAAAATGGTAAGACAAGAGGCTATTTTGGGCATAGCAGAAACAAGCCAAATACTATGGAATGGAGAAAAGGGAGATGAGGTGAGGAAAGAGGAATGAGAATTAATTCATGAGAGCACTTATTATTTACAGGTGGGAATAAAAGGTCCATTGGACTTCAGAGGAATACTACTTTATGCAATGCTTGTGAATATGTTGAAATTTTGTAAAGGCAGTTCCATCTTAAATGCACTGGAAGAGCCAAGAACCTGCAGTTTGTGGATTACACTAACTAGTCATAATCAATTTACTATTTTCCTGCCCTGGACAATCTTCAGGGTGTGGTCAGGAGAAAGTAAATGAGTAAATGGAAGATTTCCTCTCAGGAAAGTTCAAGAGCTTCCTTAAACAAAAGCAAGATTTGAGTGTCTCCTTTCACTCTTCAAGCAAACTTTCTGAGAACTACCTTGGAAATTCTCTGGTTTCCTCACAGTTCCTAAGTAATTTCTGAAACATACAGGTAGTCTGATTAGTTTTGCTTTTAAAAATAAAAATTGGTTTATGTGTGCTAAAAAAAAAAAATCATCTGGACAATCTGTGTCTAGTTGGGTGGTGCAGAAGAAAAGACGAACTCTTGTATCAATCCTTATTCCCTCTGTAAACACAGATGACCAGAAGGGAAGGCTGTTATTAATGGTAATGCAGACCAGAATAAAGGCTATTATTTTCAGTCTGTTGAACAATACAAAAATGCTTCTCAAGCACTGTGTTCAGATGTTTCTTTTTATTAGCCGTCACACAAGGAATTAGACTCATTTCAAACAGTTCATTTTCCCACTCTTGTCTCTGTAAAATCATTACTCATGAGTGGTTTCTTTGTTGAAATACCGCTGACTTCCCATATTGGGATGGATAACAGGGTGTTAAACGTATAAACTTTTCAGTTTGCATAAACTCTGGAAGAAGGGGAACAAAGATTCCCCAGGAGAATAAAACCATTCATCAATGTCCTTGTTTGTTACTGTCTTATATAAGCATCTTATCCAGGAAGCTATGTCAGCATTGCAATTTTGTGGTGTGTGTGTGTGTGTGTGTGTGTGTGTGTGTGTGTGTGTGTGAGATTAATAACAAGAGAGAGTTCGTTGAATGCCAGCAGGAGGTTTTAAAATATAATTCCGCATCTGCCCTGCTATTTTCTCCTTTCCATCTTTTTCTACCCCCTGCCTCCAATCCACCATAAAGGAGTTGTGCCATGCCTTAATATATGGGCAGATGATGTTCCTTAACATGATGATTATTTTATCTGAAGTTTAAATAACAAGCCAGATTATTTTCAATAACTGATAGAAGCAAATAAAAAAGATTGCAAAGTGGAATTAAGGGGATAAGAAAGCTCTAGGGCCAAAGAAGCCTTTTTCTTTAATTAATAATTTCAATTTACTCTTAGAATATTTCTATGCTAGAATTCAACATCTTATATTAAACAAATCTGCGCTCTCTCTCTCTCTCTCTCTCGCTCTCTCTCTCTCTCCTCTGTAACTGCCAGATTGGAATCTCAGAGAATAGAAAACATGCAGGCTTGAATGAAGCTTCAAATTCTCTACTCGCAGTGCTGCCTTGTTTTCTGAACATAGAACTATGCTCCTCACGGATTCTCTAGCCACAGCATGGCATTCCTTCATTAGGCACATGTTTTGCAGACCCAGTCATGGAATACTGGCACTTTAACCAACAAGGGACAAATGCAATAACATGGAGCTCAGGAGATGCAATGTTTTGAAAAACAGATTATTCCAAGGGTGTAAAGATATGTGATCTGTACTAAATGGACAGAGCATTTAAAGTTTTCTATACTAGTTTATAATAATCTTTTGATTTGTTCTGTTGATTTTTTCCAGCTTTATTGAGATATAATCGACACATAATGCTCCATTATTTTAACTTGTTAATGGAAATGAGTATTCAAAATGATGAGGACTGGTGTTTGTGCACATGCATGTGCATTTGTGACATATTTTTGTGGCTATAAACCAGGCTTACTATGCATCAGTACTTACATAGATTTTACTAGTCAGAGTGTCTTAACTCAGGTCATCTCAACCTAAAAGCTTTCTGCTACCTCTCATAATTCAGAGTTTGAGCCAACTCAGAAAAAGCCCTCACAACTGTGGCCCAAAGAAATTCCAAGACTTCCATAATACTTCAGATGGAGCAGCCATTCTTTCTTTCAAAGAAGAGTTGGACAAGCTAAGGGCCAGGTGCTCTTATAAGAACTTCCATGTGCTAAAGGTGTTAAGGACTTTTTCTTCCTAATAGGAGAAGCAGTTCAAGCATAGCATACCTTCAAATGATGAAGCTTCCTCGAAGAATATATTAATTGGTCTCACTTATGAATTTCTTTGATTGCTTTTGAGGAAACACCCTGAAAAATAGAACTTGCTTTCCTCTACTTGTATGATTAAATGGACACCTGGAAAAAGAATAATTATGAGTATTTCTAAGGAAAAGAGCAAAAGAATAGAACTGAGCATTGTCCATGAAAGATGGATAATAACAAGTAAACATAGAAAGTGTGTTTGATCCCTTCAATTTTGGTATTCATTATTCATAGTTATTATTCATAAATTCCAGCACAAATGTTAGACATGCACCCCATTGACACATTTGCATCTTATTTTAAGTTGATTTCTACCTGGTTTTGCAAACAAGGATTTAATGGTTTTGCTTGTCTCTCACTCTCCCTTTGTTGCTATAGCTCGTTTTTCATATACTGACTTTTTTCCCTTTCACACTCTTTATCTGTATCTTCTCTCTCACTCCCTTATCCAGGATCCATTAATTCATTCTCTCCCTCCTTCTGTCTTTCCCTCTCTCTAATGTTCCAAGAGAAAAGATAGATTCTAACACGTAAAAATGATAATTGAATTGAATCCCCTAAGGCAATCAATTTACTTTTAATTTGTCTGGAACTAAGCTTTTCTTTGTTGCAATGAGGAAGGATGAAATTGTTGTACAATTTATTAGCTTCCAGGAAGATATCTGAAATGAATTTTTTTAATGATTGTGCTGTTTGCTGTACCCAGAAGCAGTATCATAGCAATTACAGTATTCCAGATGGTAGCTGAAGTTACACTGAAACTTCAAGATACTGCTAGACTTTTCTATGAGGCTTTTGGTGGCAACGAATAGTCCAACCTAAGTAGTAAATAGATATTAATTTTTCTGACACTGACACTGTGTGCTTCCAGTGACTATTTCTAGTGACTCCTACTTAGCTGATGACATGACATAACTATCTTTATGAATCATTGTAAGGGACAGTTCAGTTTACTGAACACTATATTTTTCAAATATGAAAGAAGTGATTACATACTCACTAATGTTGTTTCTTAGCTTCCCCACCCAGTAACAAGAACCTTTTGGCAGTAAAGAATCTTCAAAGAATTAGAAATTATTGTTGCAACTTTTTTTTTTTTTTTTTTTTATTCATGTATAGTATTGCCTGGTTTACAAAACTGATGTCCTGGGACTTGACTGAAGGAAGTGTCAGTTCCTGTTAAGAGGAACACCAGACATTTTCCCCCTCCAACATTAAATTTTCATTAAAAAGGGAAGATCTTTTCTCCTGGCTAACATGCCCTGTTCCTCTTGTTTTCTGTACCAGTCTTATTCGTGCCATCCTTACTAATCATTCTATGTAATAGCCATAAGCTTATGGTCAGAATAAAAGTGGCTTCTTTTCTGAAGCTAATGATGTGTTAGCAATTTCCTTATTTTCCAGGAAAGAATGAAACCAAGTTGGTGATGGCTTTAGTTCAGCGCTATTTGTATGCATCATTTGAAGGCTCTGTCTTGCCAGGAGAATAACTACCTGTGGAATGTGTGAAATGGTCTGACTGTTTTTAATCTACACAAAATCAAACAGCTGGTTTGAACTCTTCACAGAAGTGACTAGGTGTTGTAGGTGTCCAACAGATACAGGCTAAGGTACTTAATTCCGTGAACATCTTAGAATGAAACTTTCAAAAATGGTTCCACCTTGCTCAGAGTTTCAGTATCTCAGTGTTCCTCCTTTAGGGAAATAGCTCAATGGCCTTCGTTGACATCTCATATTTTATTGTAAAGATGCCTTTTTGAATGTTTCTAAGCACCCAGGTGAAGCCCAGCACTTTGTCAGATAATTTTCTATAAAAGCCAAAATGCAAAGATTCCAGTTTAGTTAATTTTTGCTTATCTCAGTCACTGTGAGCACCTATTTCTTAGTCTCAATTTTCCAGGCAGCATTCTGCTTCATTTCCTTGTTTTCCATGCACAAGCACAAATGATTTATACTTATACACACTTTGAAATCTCTTCTTTATGGGTTGAATTGAGTCCTAGTACAAAAATGAAAACTCCAGGAACTATTGTGATTGCCCAAATTTCAACTTAGATTGTATGACTGTACATGCCACACTATCATCTATGACAAATATTCAATTCTAAAGTACTTCTACTTCAATATGTTTTAACTTTGTCTCTTTGACCAGCTCAGCACTCAAGATTCCAGTGAAGATAATTCAATTGATTTGATTTCTGAAAGGGGCATCTTTTTAATCTATTTTCATGTTGCACTAGGAGTAAGCGAATTTTAGGTGCATAGACTGTGAATGAGAGGCTTATGTTTCATTTGGTATCACAGAGGCCAAGTGCTGAGTGGCACTTGCTAATTGATGCTGACCTGTCAAATAGTTTTGGACAAGATTGGGTCCACCAGTTTTTTCAGCCATCCTCTCCATCCCAAGCTAAAATTAAACTTCTCAGATTCTTGCTGTTTAACTAGTTACCCGTACTGAAAATGCCAAGCTATGCTAATCAGGGCCGCCCTTTTTCTTTGCCTATCTGCTGTCTTTTGGCAACATCCTTTTGTCAGTCTCAGGAACTTTTTTTTTTAAACTTTCATTTTATTTTATTTTATTTTTTACAAATAGTTTATTCTCAAGTTGGTTTCCATATAACACCCAGTGCTCATCCCCACAAATGCCCCCCTCCGTGCCCATCTCCCCCTCCCCCCCCACATCCATCAGTCCTCAGTTTTTTCTCAGCATTCAAGAGTCTCTCATGGTTTGCCTCTCTCCCTATCCCCCACCATTTCCACCCTTCTTCTCCCCCAAGATCCTCCATTAAGTTCCTCCTAATCCTCCTAAACGTGCAAACATATGGTATTTGTCCTTCTCTGCCTGGCTTATTTCGCTCAGCATAACACCCTCAAGGTCCATCCATGTTGCTACACATGGCTATATTTCATTCTGTCTCATTGCCATGTAGTATTCCATTGTATAGATAAACCACATCTTCTTGATCCATTCGTCCGTTGATGGACACTTAGGCTCTTTCCATGTTTTGGCTGTTGTTGAGAGTGCTGCTATGAACATTGGGGTACATGTGCTCCTATGCATCAGCACTCCTATATCCCTTGGGTAAATTCCTAGCAGTGCTATTGCTGGGTCATAGGGAGGTTCTATTGCTAACTTTTTGAGGAAACTCTGCACTGTTTTCCAGAGGACCTGCACCAGTTTACATTCCCACCAACAGTGTAGGAGAAAGGGGCACCCTCCTACACTGTTGGTGGGAATGTAATCAGGAACTTTGTTTTTATACCCTATCCCCCACTCTGCCCTTTCTGAGTATCTCTGCCTCTAGATATTGGTAGACTTACCCCATAAGAAATCTCCTATCCTGGGTCCCTTTCCCCATGGCTTTGCTATATGACCAAAGAAAATCTGATTATCTCAATTTTACAGTGGATTACCTTATTTTAACAAGGACCTTTAATGCTTGTACTCTGCCGAATGAAAAACGTGGGTATTTTTCTCTCTGTTACAACTGCTGGTTTTTGGATAGCTCTTCTTTGGCATCCATCAAATAATACCATGTAGATGTTTTGAATACCAGTCACAGTTCTAGCATCTTACCCTCTCTTCCTGTTGTCTGTCAGACCAATGGTGCTGTAGGAAGGGCTGCTAACAAGTAAGAAGCTAGGGAACAGGAGAATAAAAAGAAAGCATTAGGGAGGAACCAAAATGGTAGAAAATTCTGAAAGAAAGAGAAGGGAGTAAGAAAGAGACAAGTACTTGTAGTGTAATTTGTGATTTCTTATTACACTGCAGTGGCTTCAGGGTAGCTTGGTGTCATTGGTTCATGAATCTCTAGGAAGTTTTCAGCCTTCACTGATGTGTGCTTGAATATTTTATAGATGGAGCTCCAACTTTTCTTGCCAAAACTTTGGGTCCTTTAGGAAGTGAGTGTAAACTCCTCTCAGAATTGCAACCTGGGATGGCCTTGAAAGTTGTCATTTTGCGAAGACCTAAACCCTTAGTGAATTTTTGCTAGATGCTCTAAATACCCAAAAGGAGCCCAGTCCTTAAGATGTCAATCATATCAAAACCAAGACAGATTGTTTAAGGCCTAGATAGTGTTTTCAGCTCTCCTTCCTTCCTTTCCTCCTTCCTGACCTTCTTCCCCTTTTCACTGAGCCCATTGCTATTCTGTTTGCCTTGTTAAGTTACAAATACAGGATGGATGTTCTTTCTCCTGAACTCTGCAGGCCTTAAAATGCTTTTAAGAACTCTTTCCAGGATAATTATTTCCTTTGGTAATTCCATGGCATATATGGAGCATTAATTTTGCCATACATATTTTAATTAATTTTGCCAGAAGAGTCAGTATCTGAAGTTTGTCTAAAAGACTCACTATAGGTCCCATTTTTGGTTTATATTTTATAGGAATTAACAACAGTTGTGTTTAATGCCAAGAAACAATGCTTGATATTTGAACAGCACATTCACTTCATAAAATATATGTTTCTGCTTATTGTGCTGTTAACTTAGTCCCCATTAACTATTCTTTGAATTGAAAACTCCAAGGTACATGACAAACGTATCTGCAACTGGACAACAAAGCATGATACATCCCTTTCAGACCTGCATATAGTGTGTGGGAAACCATTCAGAGGCTAAGATGACACTTTAATGTTTCTCAAGTGCTACATTTACTTTATTGTTTCTGACACAGCTACATAGTTTTCTTTGTAGGTTTTCATAGTGTTTCTACTAAATAGAACAGTAATTTGCACTTTTAGGAGTTGTATCAGTAACACCATATCTGGTGTGTTGAACAATATTCTTTGTTTCTTTGCTATCACTCTTGTACCTTATTCATCCAATTACATTAAACTGTTACTGAGTACCCGCTCTATGCTGGACCCTTTGCTAGCTTCTGTGAGTATTGGAGGGACCAAAACAGATATAATCTTTGCTCATTTAGAGTTTACAAGCTAACATTTGAATATAGATATTAAACAGCTATAATGAGTGCTATAAAAGGAAGTGGTATGCAATGTACCTTAGTCTTAGGGATCAGGGAAGGATTCCTTGAGCAAGTTAAATTTAAATTAAATTTAAAATATATTACATGGGTAATGTATCATTTATAAATAATGTTCAACTGCTGATAATAAAGACCCCTCTCTCCCACTAAAGAAAATAACTCAGTGGCTTAGCCAAGAGGAAGGAAGGCTTATTCTTTCTCTTATATGAAAGAAGTTCATATAAGAACCGTGAAATGGGTCTATGATATCTTCAATATCCCAGAGTTGTTGTATCTTTCTATTCTGCTATCCATAGGCATGTGGCTTCCATCCTCAGAGTTGCTTAATGATAATAAAATGTATGCTATAGATCCTGCCTTTATGTCTCCATTCCAGAGAGGAGAAAGCATGAAGGAATAAGGACAAAAGGGTCTCCCAGCTTCATCACTCCCTCCTCCTTTTAAGGATTTTTCTTGATATCCTGTCTTCATAACATTGGTCCAGTCTTATTTACAGCCAGGAAATGCAGTTTTTTTAAGCTGGCACATTGCTAATCTTAACAAAAGTGGGGTTCTATTCCTAAATATTAAATATAGGTATGGATATTTGGTGGGAAGTTCATTATGTGTGCTTCAGATGAGTAGGAAGTAGTTATGTCAAGAGGGGATACTTTCTAACAGTTATGTTTTCTTGATTAGGTGCATATGACAAATTTTAGCAACACTTAACCTGTTCATAATTTGTGCTACCATCCCTTTCATTGTATCTTACAAAATTGGCCCTGCTCTGGTAATAGATTATTTTGTTCATGGAGTGATACAGATTAAGCTAAATGGATGTATATGAGTACAATCCAGGAGGCCTTTCTGATTTCCACATCACTTGCTTGTAGCTTATATTACTGCTTCTACTTAGAATTAACTAACTACTTGAGCTCTTTGGAACTGGAACCCACTTTAACTTTCCCTTTCTGCCTCATTGATTGCAGATCACTTCTAGGGAGGGTAACACATTACTCTAGTAACCGTTACCTTGAACTATTTTAGTGTTAGGGTTTTGTCTCTGATCATTGGGATCTTTGTGTTAATAAACCCAAACTCTGAATCACAGTAAAGAGCTTCAGCAGTACTGAACACATCCATTGTGGCTGGACATCTATACAAACCCAAGAGAGCCTCTCAGCTCTTCTATTTCACCAAAACTTTGAAAGTTTTAGCAAAGCCTGAGATGGTGTTTTAATCATTTTCCTTTTTTGCTTTGGTTGGGGTCATGGGTAGACTCTTTCCAATGTGGAAGCACATTATTTGCCTACATCTGAAGAGACAGCAGTTTTATGTCCTCAGGATGGGTAGTAATTGCTGCAAAAACTTTTGCTAACATTTGCACAAAATAACATATTCTCTTCTTTTCCTATTTGAAGTACTTCCTTATCCATCATGACTTAATAATTGCTGCCTCTTATGCCTTCTATTTAAGATATAAGTTTTTGCCAGAAATTTTAGGTTTCTCTCACCAAGGCCCCTCATGACAGATTGTGACCAAACAAATATAGATTACCACCTACATTGAGGAAACTTTATTTTTTCTCCGTATTTTTAAATGTTTTACTTAAATCTGATTTAAGGAGTGGCCTTGAGATTTGTGTCCCTGTTCCAAACTTATGCATTTCATTTATTTACTTATCTTTCCAAATCTTAGGGACAAGTTCAGAATCAGGGAAGACCAATTTGCAAATTCATCATTCATCCCTAATTATGTGTATATTTGAATTAAAGATACCTACCTTCGTTTTTCTGTACATGGCAATGTGTTTGAATATCCAAAACTATGCGTGGATTTTAGAGTTTTAAATTTTGCTTTGCCAATGCTCAGGCCAAGATAAAACAAGGTATAGAGTCATAAACAGTCACATAAGAGGAATCATAGGGAATTAGCGAATTGTTAGCTGACCTCTGTTTCAGCTGGGGTCAGCATCTTGACAGTTAACTTTATGATATAAAATGATTCCTCTCTACTCTCATACCTCCATACCTAGCCACAATACTACATGATGGCGGTCCCATGATCTCTACCAGCCCATAATCTCTGCCAGTCCTATGCAATTCCAGAAGTAGTTGCTTTGCCTTTCCACATCTGGTCTGCATCTCCTTTTATGCCCTGAAAGGGAGCATAAAATGGTCATCTTAAAGATACACTGGCAAATTGTGTTCCAGTACACTGAAGGGTTTTAGCTTTGACTGGCTTTTCAATAGTTTAAACTAGGTCAAAGGCCACTTCCAGAGTTGTGTTGAAATATGGACTCAGCCTGGATTAGGCCCTGACATTTAGCTCCTTCTAATGCTTTTTCTCCAAATGATGAGGTGTACATCCAATTGAACCATTATTTCTTGCTCTCATATGTATGTGCCCCTTTACCAAGATAGCCTTTAACAAAGGAGAAAGAGTATTGCCTCTTTGCTATGATTTTTTTTAATAAGAAGCAAACAAAGAAATATGAGTGTATAAGAAAGATGTGTTATATATAGACTAATATCAGGCAAAGCCCTGAATTTCAGAATTCTTCCTCCAACAAAAAAACAATCACAGCAATATATTTTCAGCTCTTTTGGGCATGAATTCTTTTATTTTTCAATCTGTCCTTGTCTCCCCATCTCCTCTGATTATGCCCAAGGTTTTCTGTAAATATTAAACTGCTCATATTTTGATGCATTGTACAATGTGATGAAAATTTTCATTAGATAATTCTCATATAAGAATGTAATATAAATAAAAATGGATCTGGAGAGCTAGGGCTATAAACCAGACACTGAGATGAACAATTTTCCAATGAACAGGCAGAAATTAACCCTGGGTACATGGTTTGGTGAAACCCATGTAGAAAGCCTTTCCAAGAGTCAAATTAAAGCCTTAACTCTAAATGAACCTGACTTGAGAAGAGAGAAAAAAAATGTCTCACCAATAATTACGAATTCTGACTGCTGAGATGTCCTATGATAGGGTTAAAGTAATCCATAAAAGATATCTTTATTTTAAGAAATATGACCCTAATAAAATTGCAGATAAGAAAGATAAGGAAGGATAGCTAGTTGGATATAATTAAATGATGCTCAACATATGAGTGATGTGTGCACAAGGTCAATTGAACCTTATGGGTCAGATGGAAGGCAAAGATTTCCTTCCATTCCTTCTAATGGGAAATCAGGTCATATAAATGGCTTAGTGAGGAGATTCGCTGGTGGAACTATTGGGCAAAAAGAAGTGAAGTGATTGCGTTTTCAAAGAGCATGATACCAATCTAAAATTAAGCATGGTATATCATTGACAAGTAGGGTGGAAACATGGTTGGCAGTGCTGTTGGTCAAAATATGGCCAAGGCTTCTCAGATATACTGGTTGTTGGATTCCACGCTCTTCCTCCACTCCCTCTTCTTCTTCTTTTTTTTTTTTTAATATTTTTATCTATTTCTAGGAGAGAGAGAGAGAGACAGCATGAGCAGGGGAGGGTCAGAGAGAGAGAGGGAGTCACAGACCATGAAACAGGCTCCAGGCTCTGAGCTGGCAGTCAGCACAGAGCCCAACGCGGGACTCGAACCCACGAACCGCGAGATCATGACCTAAGCGAAAGTCGGACGCTTAACCAACTAAGCCACCCAGGCGCCCCTCTCCACTCCCTCTTCTGCTGGAACTAGACTTCTTTTTTTTTTTTTTATGGTTGCCCCCTTGAAAAGGTTTTATTTTTTCATTTTTTTATTTTTTACAAAGAGTTTATTGTCAAATTAGTTTCCACACAACACACAGTGCTCATCCCCACGAGTGCCCTTCTCCATGCCCATCCCCCCTCCCCCCTACATCCATCAGTTCTCAGTTTTTGTCAGCATTCAAGAGTCTCTCATGGTTTGCCTCTCTCCCTTTCCCCCACCATTTCCCCCCTTCTTATCCCCCTTGTTCCTCAGTTAAGTTCCTCCTAATCCTCCTATACGTGCAAACATATGATATTTGTCCTTCTCTGCCTGACTTATTTCACTCAGCATAACACCCTCAAGGTCGATCC
>NW_024081877.1:265032-350197 GCF_003009895.1 Hyaena hyaena
TATAGTTTTCATCATACAGATCTTTTGTATCCTTGGTTAGGTTTATTCCTAGGTATTTTATGGTTTTTTGTGCAATTGTGAATGGGATAAGCTTCTTGATTTCTCTTTCTGTTGCTTCATTGTTGGTGTATCAAAATGCAACCGATTTCTACATTGATTTTGTACCCTGCAACTTTGCTGAATTCTTGGATCAGTAGGCTTCTGGTGGAGTCTGTTGGGTTTTCTATGTAGAGTATCATGTCATCTGCAAAAAGTGATGGTTTGACTTCCTCTTTGCCAATTCTGATGCCTTTGATTTCCTTTTGTTGTCTGATGGCTGATGCTAGGACTTCCAGCACTATGTTAAACAGCAGTGGTGAGAGTGGACATCCCTGTCGTGTTCCTGATCTCAGGGGGAAAGCTCTCAGTTTTTCCCCGCTGAGGATGATGTCAGCTGAAGACTTCTCATAGATGGCTTTTATGATGTTTAAGTAATTTCCTTCTATCTCAACTTTCTCTAGAGTCTTTATTAAAAAAGAATGCTGTATTTGTCAAATGCTTTTTCTGCATCTATCGACAGGATCATGTGGTTTTTATATTTTCTTTTGTTAATGTGATGTATCACGTTGATTGATTTGCGAATGTTGAACCAGCCCTGTAACCCAAGAATGAATCCCACTTGATCTTTGAGGATAATTCTTTTTATGTGCTGTTGAATTCGATTTGCAAGGATCTTATTGAGAATTTTTGCATCTGTATTCATCAAGGATATTGGCCTGTAGTTCTCTTTTTTTGCTGGGTCTCTGTCTGGCTTGGAAATCAGAGTGATGCTGGCTTTATAAAATGAGTCCAGGAGTTTTCCTTCACTTTCTATTTTTTGGAATAGCTTGAGAAGAATGGGTATTAATTCTGCTTTAAACGTCTGGTAGAATTCCCCGGGGAAGCCATCTGGTCCTGGGCTCTTATTTGTTGGGAGATTTTTGATCACTGATTCGATTTCCTAACTAGTTATGGGTCTGATCAGGTTTCCTATCTCTTCCCGTGTGAATTTTGGTAGTGGGTGTGCGTTTAGGAATTTGTCCATTTCTTCTAAGTTGTCTAGTTTGTTGGCATATAATTTTTCATAGTATTCCCTGATAATTGCCTGTATTTCTGAGGGGTTGGTTGTAATAATTCCATTTTCATTCATGATTTTGTCTATTTGGGTGCTCTCTCTTTTCTTTTTGAGAAGCCTGGCTAGAGGTTTATCAATTTTGTTTATTTTTTCAAAAAAAAACAACTCTTGGGTTCATGGATCTGTTCAATTATTTCTTTGGTCTCTATGTTGTTTATTTCTGCTCTGATTTTTACTACTTCTCTTCTACTGGGATTAGGGCATTCTTGTTGCTCTGCCTCTAGTTCCTTTAGGCGAGCTGTTAGATTTTGCACTTGCACTTTTTCTAGGTTCTTGGAATAGGCCTGGAGTGCAATGTACTTCCTCTTAGGACTGCCTTTGCCACATCCTATAGATTTTGGATTGTTGTGTTTTCATTTTTGTTTGTTTCCATATATTTTTTAATTTCATCCCTAATTGCCTGATTGGCCCATTCATTTTTTAGTAGGGTGGTCTTTAACCTCCATGTTTTGGGGGGTTTTCCAGGCTTCTTCCTGTGATTGATTTCAAGTTTCAAAGCATTATGATCTGAGAGTGTGCATGGTATGATTTCGATTCTTTTATATTTATTGAGGGCTGCTTTATGTCCCAGTATGTGATCTATCTTGGAGAATGTGCCATGCGCACTTGAGAAGAAAGTAAATTCCTTGGCCTCAGGATATAGAGTTCTAAATATATCTGTCAGATACATCTGGTCCAAAGTGTCTTTCAAGTCCATTATTTCTTTAGTGATTTTCTGTCTGGTTGACCTATCCATTGCTGTAAGTGGAGTATTGAAGTCCCCTGCTATTAGCTCATTCTTTTCTTTGAGCCTGTTTCTCTTTGTGATTAATTGTTTTAGTATTTAGGTGTTCCCATGTTTGGTGCATAGACATTTATGATTGTTAGTTCTTCCTGGTGGATAGACCCTGTAACTATTATGTAATGCCCCTCTTCATCTCTTGTTATTGTCTTTAATTTAAAGTCCAGTTTGTGTGATATAGGTATAGCTACTCTGGCTTTCTTTTGACTTCTTGTAGCATGCTATATATTTCTCCATCCCCGTACTTTTATTTTTTTATTTTTTTTATTATTATTTTTTTTTACAAATAGTTTATTGTCAAATTAGTTTCTACATAACACTCAGTGCTCATCCCCAAAGTGCCCTCCTCCATGCCCATCCCCCCCTCCCCCCCACATCCATCAGTCCTCAGTTTTTGTCAGCATTCAAGAGTCTCTCATGGTTTGCCTCTCTCCCTTTCCCCCACCATTTCCGCCCTTCTTATCCCCCTTGTTCCTCCGTCAAGTTCCTCCTAATCCTCCTATACGTGCAAACATATGATATTTGTCCTTCTCTGCCTGACTTATTTCGCTCAGCATAACACCCTCAAGGTCCATCCATGTTGCTACACATGGCCAGATTTCATTGTTTCTCATTGCCATGTAGTATTCCATGGTATAGATAAACCACATCTTCTTGATCCATTCATCTGTTGATGGACACTTAGGCTCTTTCCATGTTTTAGCTATTGTGGAGAGTGCTGCTATGAACATTGGGGTACATGTGCTCCTATGCCTCAGCATTTCTGTATCCCTTGGGTAAATTCCTAGCAGTGCTATTGCTGGGTCATAAGGGAGTTCTATTGTTAGTTTCCTGAGGAACCTCCACACTGTTTTCCAGAGGGGCTGTACCAGTTTACATTCCCACCAACAGTGTAGGAGGGTGCCCGTTTCTCCACATCCTCGCCAGCATCTAGAGTTCTCTGATTTGCTCATTTTAGCCACTCTGACTGGCGTGAGGTGGTATCTCAGTGTGGTTTTGATTTGTATTTCCCTGATGAGGAGGGATGCTGAGCATCGTTTCATGTGTCTGTTGGCCATCTGGATGTCCTCTTTGGAGAAGTGTCTGTTCATGTCTTCTGCCCATTTCTTCACTGGGTTGTTTGTTTTTCGGGCGTGTAGTTTGGTGAGTTCCTTATAGATTCTGGATATTAACCCTTTATCTGATATGTCATTTGCAACTATCTTTTCCCATTCCGTTGGTTGCCTATTAATTTTCTGGGTTGTTTCCTTGGCTGTGCAGAAGCTTTTAATCTTGATGAGGTCCCAACAGTTTATTTTTGCTCTTGATTCCCTTGCTTTTGGGGATGTGTCAAGTAAGAAGTTGCTGCGGTGGAGGTCAAGGAGGTTGTTTCCTGCTTTCTCCTCTAGGGTGTTGATAGTTTCCTGTCTCACGTTCAGGTCCTTTATCCATTTTGAGTTGATTTTTGTGCATGGTGTGAGAAAATGATCTAGTTTCATTCTTCTGCATGTTGCTGTCCAGTTCTCCCAACACCATCTGTTAAAAAGGCTGTCTTTTTTCCATTGGATATTCTTTCCTGCTTTGTCAAAGATCAGTTGGCTGTATACTTTTGGGTCCACTTCTGAGTTCTCAATTCTGTTCCATTGGTCTATGTGTCTGTTTTTGTGCCAATACCATACTGTCTTGAGGATGACAGCTTTGTAGTAGAGGCTGAAGTCTGGGATGGTGATACCTCCCGTTTTGGTTTTATTTTTCAGTATTACTTTGGCTATTCGGGGTCTTTTGTGGTTCCATACAAATTTTTGGATAGTTTGTTCTAGTTTTGAGAAGTATGCTGGTGCAATTTTGATTGGAATTGCATTGAATGTGTAGAGTGCTTTAGGTAGTAATGACATCTTAACTATATTTATTCTTCCTATCCATGAGCATGGAATGTTTTTCCATTTCTTTGTGTCTTCTTCAATTTCCTTCATAAGTTTTCTATAGTTTTCATCATACAGATCTCTTGTATCCTTGGTTAGGTTTATTCCGAGGTATTTTATGGTTTTTTGTGCAATTGTGAATGGGATCAGTTTCTTGATTTCTCTTTCTGTTGCTTCATTATTGGTGTATAAAAATGCAACCGATTTCTGTACGTTGATTTTGTACCCTGCAACTTGGCTGAATTCTTGGATCAGTTCTAGTAGGCTTCTGGTGGAGTCTGTCGGGTTTTCTATGTAGAGTATCATGTCATCTGCGAAGAGTGAAAGTTTGACTTCCTCTTTGCCAATTCTGATGCCTTTGATTTCCTTTTGTTGTCTGATGGCTGATGCTAGGACTTCCAGCACTATGTTAAACAACAGTGGTGAGAGTGGACATCCCTGTCGTGTTCCTGATCTCAGGGGGAAAGCTCTCAGTTTTTCCCCGTTGAGGATGATGTTAGCTGAAGGCTTCTCATAGATGGCTTTGATGATGTTTAAGTAGGTTCCTTCTATCCCAACTTTCTCGAGAGTCTTTATTAAGAAGGGATGCTGTATTTTGTCAAATGCTTTTTCTGCATCTATTGACAGGATCATATGGTTTTTATCTTTTCTTTTATTGATATGATGGATCACATTGATTGATTTGCGAATGTTGAACCAGCCCTGTAACCCAGGAATGAATCCCACTTGATCTTGGTGGATGATTCTTTTGATATGCTGCTGGATTCGATTTGCAAGGATCTTGTTGAGAATTTTTGCATCCGTATTCATCAAGGATATTGGCCTATAGTTCTCTTTTTTTGTTGGATCTCTGTCTGGCTTGGGAATCAGAGTGATGCTGGCTTCATAAAATGAGTCCGGGAGTTTTCCTTCGACTTCTATTTTTTGGAATAGCTTGAGAAGAATTGGGATTAATTCTGTTTTAAATGTCTGGTAGAATTCCCCAGGGAAACCATCAGGTCCAGGGCTCTTATTTGTTGGGAGATTTTTGATCACTGATTCGATTTCTTCACTCGTTATGGGTCTGTTCAGGTTTTCTATTTCTTCCCGTGTGAATTTTGGTAGTGAGTGTGTGTTTAGGAATTTGTCCATTTCTTCTAAGTTGTCCAATTTGTTGGCATATAATTTTTCATAGTATTCCCTGATAATTGCTTGTATTTCTGAGGGGTTGGTTGTAATAAGTCCATTTTCATTCATAATTTTGTCTATTTGGGTGCTCTCTCTTTTCTTTTTGATAAGCCTGGCTAGAGGTTTGTCAATTTTGTTTACTTTTTCAAAAAACCAACTCTTGGTTTCATTGATCTGTTCAATTGTTTCTTTGGTCTCTATGTTGTTTATTTCTGCTCTAATTTTTACTATTTCTCTTCTTCTACTGGGTTTAGGGCGTTCTTGTTGCTCTGCCTCTAGCTCCTTTAGGTGAGCTGTTAGATTTTGGACTTGTGCTTTTTCTAATCTCTTGAAATAGGCCTGGAGAGCAATGTACTTTCCTCTTAGGACTGCCTTGGCCGCATCCCATAGATTTTGAATTGTTGTGTTTTCATTTTCATTTGTTTCCATATATTTTTTAATTTCCTCTCTAATTGCCTGATTGGCCCATTCATTCTTTAGAAGGGTGTTCTTTAACCTCCATGTTTTTGGCGGTTTTCCAGACTTCTTCCTGTAATTGATTTCAAGTTTCAAAGCATTGTGATCTGACAGTGTGCATGGTATGATCTCTATTCTTTTATATTTATTGAGGGCTGCTTTATGTCCCAGTATGTGATCTATCTTGGAGAATGTGCCATGCGCACTTGAGAAGAAAGTAAATTCCCTGGCCTCAGGATGTAAAGTTCTAAATATATCCGTCAGATCCATCTGGTCCAATGTGTCTTTCAAGTCCATTATTTCTTTAGTGATTTTCTGTCTGGTTGACCTATCCATTGCTGTAAGCGGAGTATTAAAGTCCCCTGCTATTAGCACATTCTTATCTATAAGCTTGTTTCTGTTTGTGATTAATTGTTTTAGATATTTAGGTGCTCCCATATTCGGTGCGTAGACATTTATGATTGTTAGTTCTTCCTGATGGATGGACCCTGTAATTATTATGTAGTGCCCTTCTTCATCTCTTGTGATTGTCTTTAATTTAAAGTCCAGTTTGTCTGATATAAGTATCGCTACTCCGGCTTTCTTTTGATTTCCTGTAGCATGATATATATTTCTCCATCCCCTTACTTTTAATCTGAAGGTATCTTCCCGTCTAAAATGAGTTTCTTGTAGACAGCATATAGATGGATTTTGGTTTTTTTATCCATTCTGCTACCCTATGTCTTTTGATTGGAGCATTCAGCCCATTTACATTCAGTGTTATTATTTAAATATGGGGGTTTAGAGTCTTTGTGTCTTTTGCGGAGTTCATGCTTGTGGTGGTGTCTCTGGTATCTTTGTTTCTTGCAACCTGTCCTTCAGAGCGTCCCCCTCAGGATTTCTTGTAGGGCTTGCTTGTTGGTGACAAATTCTTTCAATTTCTGTTTATTTGGAAAGGTTTTTATCTCTCCTTCTATTTTGAATGACAGGCTTGCTGGGTAGAGGATTCTTGGCTGCATATTTTTTCTGTTCATCACATGGAAGATCTCTTGCCAGTCCTTTGTGGCCTGCCACGTTTCAGTAGGTAGGTCTGTCACCACTGTGATAGGTTTGCCTTTGTATGTTAGGGCCCTTTTCTCCCTAGCTGCTTTCAAAATTTTCTCTTTATCCTTGTATTTTTCCATTTTTACTATGATATGCCGTGCAGAAGGTCGATTCAGATTACGTCTGAGGGGGGGTCCTCTGAGCCTCTTGTATTTCAACGTTTACTTCTTTTCCCAGGTCTGGGAAATTCTCTGCCATAATTTGTTCCAGGACTCCTTCAGCACTTTTCCCCCTCTCTTTCTCTTCTGGGATTCCTATCATAAGGATATTGTTGCATTTGACCGTGTCGCTGAGCTCTTGAACTCTTCTTTCATGTTCCTGGATCAGTTTGTCTCTTTTTTTGTCAGCTTCTTGTTTTTCTATAATGGTGTCTTCTAAATCACTTATTCTCCTTTCTGCCTCTTCAATCTGTGCATTGGAGGCCTCTAATTTATTATGTATCTCATTTATCGCATTTTCTTCATGCCTATTTTTATTTTTCATTCTGTCTGTAGTGATAGTTTCTTTGATGTCCCCTATGTTTTTTTCAAGCCAAGCTAATAATTTTACCGTTATTATTCTAAAATCTTGTTCAGTAATGCTGCTGATATCTGTTTTGAGCAGTTCATTAGCTGTCATTTCTTCTTGAAGTTTCTTTGGAGGAGAGCTCTTTTGTGTCGTCATTTTAGTTAGCTTTCCAGCTCTTGTTGGTTTTAAGGACCTGTTATGCTCTCTGTATCTATGAGCGCTGCTCTATCCAAGAAGACTCTTTCACTGTCCAGGGCCTATCCTTTCAGAGAGTGTTTTTTGAATGGTATCTCTTGGTCTGTCTTGTTGGGGCCTTGGTTATTTTATTTTCCTATTATTAGTGATATTTGGGACTCTCCACCTTGTGTACTCTGGCTTGTTTCCTGGAAAAGAAAACAGGCAGACAAACACACAGGGAGCAAGAGCACACAAACACACAGGCTAATTCAACTAACATGCTAAGCGAGAGGGAAAACGAAAAAGTTAAGAGAAAAGACGGAGGAGAGAGGGCAAATAATAGGGAGTATAAAATATATATAAGGCTCAAAAAGGAGAAAAGAAAAGGAAGAAAGAAGAAAACCGATGGACAAAGAACGGTTTGAAGCATATAACCGGGTTTTCAGCTATAGTTAAATAGCCGTTTGTGTGCAGTGCTGGTTGAAGAGCATAGAGAAAGAGAGAGAAGACAGGGCGGGATGAGGCAAAACTGGAAATAGAATGAACAGGCAGAAGGGATATGAAGCTTTTTTCAAAGCGGTAAAGGGTAGAATATGGTTGGATAGGTGAGAGAAGGCTGCTGGTATTATCCAGAGAAACTATATAGTCTAATTACTTCTGAGAGAAAGAGTTGTAAGGTCGGGAGGTGTAGAATTTACATCTACAGAATGGACTAAATTTGATTGTTTAAGCACGCTGGTGACCAGAGGTAATCAGGTCAGTGTTCTGCGGGGGTGGGGGTGGGGGACAAAAACAAAAAAAAGGGGGAAAAGGGAGGAGGGCAGCTCTCAAGCAGGGATGGGCGTGGTGTGATCCAATGAGTCAGGCGGGAGTTCTGCCTGGAGTTGTAGGGAGGAGAGTGGTGGTGTTCCACCTCGTTTTTATAGGCGTGTAAACTTCCTGAGTCAGGGGCTCAGCCAAAGTTTGTTGAGCTTTTCAACCCAGGCCAGTCACAGCCTCCACATCCTAGGCCAAGCACCCGGCTGAAATTGCCTCAGAGGATCCCCTGGCTTCCCCCTCAGGGAAATTCCAATCTTCCAGGCTATCTCTGGGGGGTGGAGCTAGAAGCCGTGGCTCCCTTCTCCTCAGGGTTGGGCTGAGGGGCCTGGGCGGGGCGGGGGGCTTTGTCTGCTGGCACGCTGAGCCCGCTGGAGTGAGGAAATCAAGTTCCCTTTGTGTCTCCTCACCCAAAACACGAACTCGAGGTCACATCTGCCAGTTTTTAGCCCTCTGCCTTCCCTCTAGAGTTCCAGCCAGCTAGGAGCGCGGACACCTGGTGTCTGTGCGGGCTCCTCAGGGGTCCAAGCCTGCCTCGAGGGCAATGGCTGCAGGCGCGCAATCTCTCCCCACCGGCCAGGAGCCCGCACAAAGAAGCAAACCGCAAGCGCAGCCCCTCCTGGGCAACTTGGAGCATGGAGGGGCCTGACGCGCAGGTATTTTGTGCGCAAAGATTTTCTACACCCCGAGAGGAGGTTTTTCCCCCAAGCGGAGGTTTTTCTGTTTCGGACTCTCTTTTTCCCCTCTCACTCCCCACAGAGGGGGGTGGCCCGTCTCTCCAGTCTCCAATTCAGGCCCGATTTTTACTTCCCCAGTTCGCACTCACGTTAGAAGGCTTTCTCAGTGGAATCTGTGTCCTTTCTCTCTCAATCTCTTGAGTTTGGTACGGTTTCCTATGGCTTCTATCTTTTCCGTGTGATGCCTGGGCGCGAGTGCAGGTACAGAGCTCCCTACTTCTCCACCATCTTGCCCCTCCTCTGGAACTAGGTTTCAAATGCAGTTGATTTTTAGCTGTAGCTGTTGATAAAAATGCTAATTCTCAGCCCCTCGACACTCAGGATAAACATTTTTATGTTTTATTTTTTAAATGTTCATTTATTTTTGAAAGAAGGTGAGAAAGAGTGTGAGCAAGGGAGGGACAGAGAGGGGGACAGAGGATCTGAAGCAGGCTCTGTGCTGACAGCAGAGAGCCCGATGTGGGGCTTGAACTAACGAACTGCAAGATCATGACCTGAGCTGAAGTCAGATTCTTAACTGAACTGAGCCACCCAGGCGCGCCTAAATTTTTTAAAAATACATTTTTTCATCATAACATGTTTACCTTTAGGTTTTTAGTTTGTCAGCAGTGGGAACAACAACAAACTAATAATAAGAGAGAGGAATATGCAAGGGGGAGATCTACAGCCTTTTAAAAATCCAATTCTTCACACTTGTTCCAGAAGGCAATAAAGGACTATCTAAAAGTGCCATTTCCCAGGAGGGCTTGTGGGTACCTAAGAAACCAGAGCACTGGGGAGTAACAATGATTCCTGGGAGAAGCTGATGAAATTGACATTTTATTTTCTTCAAACAGATCAGAATGAAGGATTTCATTGCAGGGAAGAATGCAGGATTCTTGGCCACTCTGATAGGTGCTGGATGCCCCGGAACCCTATGCCCACCCGCTCCAAGTCCCCTGAGCATGTGAGGAATGTCATCGCTCTGTCCATTGAAGCTACTGCTGCTGATGTTGAGGCTTATGACGACTGCGGCCCCACCAAGCGGACTTTTGCAACCTTTGGAAAAGATGTCAGTGACCACCCGGCTGAGGAGAGGCCCACTCTGAAAGGCAGGAGAACTGTTGATGTGGCCATCTGCAGCCCCAAGGTCAACGGTGCTATTCGGGAGGCGGGTAATGGCTGTGAGGCTGTTAGCCCTGTCACCTCCCCCCTGCACCTCAAGAGCCCTATGCCCACCAAGCCCTCCATGTCTTACACCATTGCCCTGGCGCCGCCCGCCCGTGATCTGGAGCAGTATGTCAACAATGGTCCTTCTCGTCCCTCTGAAGCTGAGCCCCGTGGAGCTGACAAGGAGAAAGTCATGCATGAGGTCAACCCCACTCTGAAGGAGGGTCGTGACAAAGAATCTCCTGGTATGAAGCGTATGAAGGATATCGTTCTCTAAAGCAGTCTAGGGGAAGAAGAGAGAGACTCTGTACTGGTTATTGAAGAAGTAGGAGCTGATTGTTTTAATTGCTCACCAATGGTTGGTTCTTGAGTGGCTGTTATTTCAGAGCTTTCCCTAAATATATTGTTTATAAGTGACTATCATTCTGTGACAATCCCTCTTGTTTCAATAGGCAGCAGGGGTGTTTAGTTGGAGCAAATTAGCTTTGGCTTGAGTTGTTCATGGGGCCTTGATGTTGGGGAAACAGAGACAAATTCAGTTGTGAAAAGTATTATGTATTAAGTGTTTGAATTTATATATTTTTCTATGTCAAAATTATAATATAAATTACCATTGTTTGTGGAAGATTACATTTAAAAAAGAAAAAAAAAAGAAAGCTCTGGACACCTTTAATATGCTCGCCACTGTTTTGTAGTGTAGACAAGTTAATGGTCATTTATTGTGTACTATTCCTTGATTCAGTGATGTGAAATTGAGCCCCAAAAGGTTGTTTCTGAAGCTTGAGTACTTTTCAATGCCGCTACTTTGCTGTGGACACCCCTGCTTTAAGAACCCTTTTGCTAGCTGTGCTGTTATTGTATTTGATATTGCAAATTGCTATGTGTGTGGTGATGGCAAAAGGCTTTTAGAAGTTGGTGTTTTTTTTTCTTAAAAAATAAAACTATAGACAAAAACAAAGTGCAAAAAACTGAGATGGCAACTGAAAGAGCAACACCGCACATATAGATTGAATACTTGGAGGATACTCACTCATGGAGATACTCATGTAGTGATTGCTCACTACCTTGCAGAGTATTTTTCCTGCCTTTCAGTCTTCTGCCCAGATCAGTGATAGATCATCACAGAAAGTCATTTTTGGATATTCTGCCATCTAATTTGCAGTTGTCAGAAATACTGTGCTGAAAGTCTTATGAGATCAATTTTTTTAATATTCAGGCCCTGAATGGGAAAGAAGCTCCTGAAGTTATCAGTTCCCAGGCTTAGAAATTCCCTGTCTCCAATCATCTAAAACTGAAAAAGACTGAATCTATTTTGAGATCTAAATTAGCATCTTTTCACTCACACACTTCCTGATTCAGTGTTTCCAATCATGATTAGAATTAGACTGCAAAGCATGTTGGGGGCTGGAAATGAGAACTCCATGTTGCTCTGTATTGTAGGATTATAAATAGGAATAGAGTAAGCAGTACAATGTGTACATTTAGGAAAAGACAGGTAACCAGTAACAGCATCACTTACTGTGCCTTCTAAATGGAGACACTTGGACACTTGACCTCATCTTTTTATGACTAATATATTTTTTAAATTAAAAGTGTGAACAGGAAACTACTAAAATAAAACTTCTTTAGATTTAGCTAACTCTTTGCTGTAGGCTAGGAATACACCTTTTATTATTAACAAGTTTGTTATGCACATTCTTTTTGTTTTATTTAACATTTCTCTAACTCCTCCATTTATTGTCTATTAATATTTACTAGACAACATAGTATTCTTGCAGCCTAAGTGTTCATTATTTAAAGCTAAATAAATATGTCACCTTTGCTCTGCTGTGGTCTTAAAAAAGTTGTTTCTAGAGAAACAAGTTTTGTGGTTCTGTTCTCATTTTTTCGTTTTTTGAAATTCAAGAGTACCCAGAAAAAAGGCTTAGAGGTTAGAGCACTAAAATGCAAAAAAGGATTTATTTTCTGAAGTTTAGGTAGATAAGTGAGCTCTTTTAAATGTTTTAGTTATTTTTGTCTAAGTCTGGCTTTATACATTACTAGGAATATTTTCTTTTATGGGGGGGAGGGTTTTGAGGGAGGTGGTAGGTAAGGCAGTAGGGATGGGGCTAGGTAGGGGAGAATATTCCTGAAAAAGAACCTATAGTGAAGCTACAAATTAATCCTTATTTCTTATTCACTGCTGAATACTACCTCATGCAAAATATTGGTGTGGCTGCAAATTTCCCTCTGAAACTGATACAATTAGAGATCAATTACCATAACATCTTCATTTAGGCTCATTTCATTATCTCTCATACACTTTTTTTTCTCTTTGATTCATTTCATTTTAGCGGATTTTGAATTAGGTATTTGTGTTTTCAAGTGACTATTGGATTAACACATTAAAAGTTATTTTTTCCCTTTAAGTTATGAATTTAGACTGTTCTTCACCTGATCCATTCTGACATTATGTTGTTAGCTACCATGTCAAGGTCACTTTCAAGTCAGATTTGAAAGTTTTTGTACAGGTGTATTTCCTACTATGTTCAGTGGGAATGGGGAAGCTGAAAACATTGTGGTAGGTGGGAATATTAAACGTAGGATGGCTCTTGAGCCAGAGAGGCTACTGGCTGTCATGCCTCTTATCAGACAAGTTTAAAATAGAGTAGCAGTGGCATTAACTTTGCTTTTATTTCCCTCCATTTTTTTTTTCAGAATTCAGTTTTGAGCTATAGACCAACCCTTTTTCCTCATTAAAATACTACTTTTTTTCCTCAGTGGGCAGTCAGAGATTTTCTGGCTCCCAAACGCTTTGTTGAGAATATTCAGAGAATTCCCCTCATTAAGAAAGTCTTTTTTTCTTTACAATTGTGTGAAGTATACATACTCCCGGAAGCACAAGTGCATCCTAGGAGGGCTTTGTAAGCTGGTTTTATAGACAGACTATGCCTGCAAGTAAGAATTTTGTGCAAGGATCCTAGATTTCCCTTTGGCTCATGTTTTCTCCCTCTTCTTTTCAACATGTCTGATGAAAAGCCATATAAGGCCAGAAGGCCAAATATTCTTCCTTTTCCCTCTCAAAACATGTTACACTTTTAAATGTGAGGGAACAGTTTCAGTTCCTAAATCTTAGGGAGTTCTATTCCATCTATTCTGAAGTCCCCTTTGGGAAGGAGTTGGTGTGGCATGACTTGCTTTTCTAACAACTGTGTTGGGGGCATCCCTTGGCAGGTAAACTTCTTGATGCAATATAAAGGCTTTAGTTTACTTTGATTGCTTTTCCCCAAATATGGGAATATTCTATATACATGTAATTGGAAGAAAAAGAGAGCATTCTATTTGGAATGTCTTTTTTCTTTTCTCTATACTGACTAATCTTTGAACCTGTTCCCAATGAAACTTACCATCCCTTTGATCCTCTTAAAGCCAGTAGAGTAAATTATGGCCCACCTTATTGCCCAAATAGATAATGGGTCAAGGGATCCTGCAATTCCTGAAGGTCAGTTGTTCTCAAAGTGTAGTCCTTGAACCAGCAGAAACAACATCACTTGGGAACTTGTCAGAAATGGTCATTCTCTTCTCATCCAGACCAACTGAAGCAGAAGCTCTGGCAGTGAGGCCTAGCAATTCATATGGATCAGATGCCCACTAAAGGTTGAGGGCTTGTTAAAGCACAGGTTGATGGGCTCCACACTTAGAGTTTCAGTAGGTCTGGAATGGGTCGTTAGTCTTTGCCTATTTAAAAATTCCAAGGTGGATGGTGATGCTGCTGGTCCACGGACCACACCTTAAGCATCACTGATCCAGAGTAAACTTGCCTGATGGAGCTAATTACACCTAAGGTGCTCATTTAAACTAATTTATTGACATGGTGATCCACTGATCATGAATCAAAAATGTTAAAGGGAATACAGCTTAGAACTCTGAAAATTAGCAACACCAAGAGTATCATCCTGATAATGTTCCTTCACCATACAACTGATTGTATGATGGAAATTCAGTTGAACTTTTCATATAGCTCTATCATCATTAATAAGCAAAAGAAAAGTGGTCCACGTGAGGCAGCAAGGACAAAGGGCAGTTTGAGGAGAGGCAGGGGTGTAGAGGATAACTCAATTGGGCATCCAGAGTGGGAAAAGGATTATTATTGTACATAATAGCAGTTCTGGTTGGAATTCCAATTCACTTTATGGGGATCATTTTGATGTCGAATATTCCCCAAAGGATCCTGATAAGTCTGGTCCACTTGGCTCTTTACCCAGGGTAATTAAGACCCTAACTGACTTTGAAAACCTGGCATACATGAGGTTAAGAAGTCCATTGTATACAGTCCTAGTGTTTGCCTTCTCAGTAAAATTACATTTAAGGATGTCATTTCATGAGTCAAATTGTATTTGCTGACACTGAAGTGTATTGAGATGTTGTTCTTTAGTTTAAGTATGTAACAAAGTAATATTCAAAGGGGATGTGTGGGGGTGGGACTGGGACTGGGTGGCTTTATATTGATAATGAAATATTCCAGAGCAAAACACATTGTCCTAATGAAGTTGTTGCAGCTCTCTTTGTTTTCTTGTGAGGCTGGAATCGGCCTATAGGCCACTTGTTGTGCAAAAGTGAATTAATTTCAAATAGAACTCATATTGCTTTTGTAAAACAAAGAAAATCAACCACCTTGTCTGAAATATATATTGTAAGGCGCTCTTGGTAAAGAACAACCCATGAAAACCTGATCTTGATAAGAAAGCACTGTAGGTCATTAGGGAAAACTGATGATGCTGATTGTACTCCAGCTGTGTTGGCAACTAAAGATGACCTTGTTACTAACTGAAAGTTGCTGTGAACCTTAGCAAACACTGGTTAAGTAGATTTTTACTGGCACTGGCTGGCGTTCAGCTGAGGAAGGCTAGGGTACAGACTTTAATGACCAAGAGCCAGACTAGCTCAAGCTAGAAATTCAGCAACAAATACCTCCTTGTGCTATTTGGATGCTAAGGTATTAGTTGCAAAAGGCTTACGCCTTCGCTCCTCTAGTGAGGGGAATGAGCCTGATGACACTATTACTGTTTACCTGTCAAACCAGGGTGGAAATTTAGAGGGATGCAAGTACAGTATGTCTCATTAAACAGTCTCTGTTGCTGATTATATGAAGATGAAATTGTTGTATATGCTGATCTGTATGTTATGTACATTTTCACAGTGATTGAATCATTGTAAAAAGAAAAAAGACAAAAAAGAGTCACCATTCTGTCTATTTTATGAAGATGATAAAGCAGCTTTATTAAATTATTACAGTTATGTTTTAAATTGTGTTATCTGCCACATTGTTTCCTTTTATCTGGTAGTTCTCTGTTTCCCCCTTAAATGTGTTTTCTCTGCTTCAAAAATTTAATGCATTTTAGTATTAAAGGCTATTATGGAAAAATTGTTGAGTGTTGGGTGAAATGTGTCTTGGAGAGCATTGGTTGGCTTGGGGTTGGGGTAGCTGTTAGGCCAAGGAGGTAACCAGCCCTTAGTGGGGTCACTGGTGTTCCGGCCCAAAGGGTTCCTCTTGCTGTTTCTATCCTACACAATACCCAGCTCTCCAACTAAGAGGGGATTGTTCCTTCAATCACGTTCTAATCATTTCCTGAGAACCTCGCCTCCTTCCCCCACTGGTTAATACTATTTTCTGAGGAGAGAGATCCATTCATATCCATAATGGTAAAGACTTTTCTGGGTGGTACTTTAAACAAGAGCACTAAAACCAGTCTTTAAGAATAACCATTTCAGGCCAACTTCACAGTGGGACTTCTCTGAAGAATTAATTTTAAAAAAGGTGGGACATAGTAGAGGCTGTCAGCAGGGGATAAAATAATTTAAAACAAGGATGACCTGGAGCCCCTTTGATGCCTTCCAGTTTGAAAGTGAAGCAAAAGGAGAGTCTCTGACTTTGCACATAACAAGGCTACAGTAAAAGTCCTGATAGGCTTTCTTTATCCAAACTAGTATTCTCTAGGACTTAGCACTTGGGCTGTTAAGTATTCATTTTGGCTGCAACTGGTAGGGGAAAAAAATCCTGGTAGAATAAAAAAGGAGCACGGCAGAACATTTCCAAATAGTGCCTTTAGTGGCTACAGGCTAAATTGCTTCAACATGACCTATTCTCTCTGGACAATTAAAAAAATGATCTTAAAGAAACCCACTGTTTCCCTGGATCTCCAGCTTCCTGTTATCTCTACTCACCTGTATTAAATTAAGATTGCATTACATTCCTCAGAATTAGCCCTAAAGCCATAGCAATACCAGTTATTTGATGCTGCAGTTCAATGGGTGTTACATCAGAATGCGAGCACAGACATGCTGAGACACATGAGGTCACATATGCTGATGTGTGTACAGATGTTCACACAGAGTCACAGATGTTCACAAAGGTGTATTGGAAAGAGGCTGGTTTGTCACTGGCTTCGAGGCCATTAAGCCATAGGATGCCATTATCAGTGCTTTTGTGTTAACCCACACCAAAAGTGCAAAGAAAAGAAGCTTCTTCGACCATCTTCCATTGTCTTTTCTCCTTTTTTGGGGGGGCGGGGCTTAAAAAGGAATAAAAACTCCTTAAAATAATATCCTTCAAGAAATGATCAAGGAGAAATATATCTTCACATGATGAAGGGCATTCATACATGAAACACAAGTATATCCAAGGACATGGAGAACTGCTGTACTTCAGCCAAAAGTGGGAGAGTGACCAGATTAGAGGGATAACCTCAAAGCTATTCAAGTTTATAAAACAAAACAAAATTTATCTATGTTGAAAACATATTCACATTTTAACTGAGTTCCTTGAGAACCCAATGTCATGGTCCAAAGAAGTGATTGTAGCAGTGGGATTTTCAAGCCAGGGGGCTTTTGATTAGCCTCATAGGCATCTCACATCTCTCTTTATACCCGGTGCCTGCCTTTCAAGTTGCGTTAGTCATGCATGACAGGACTATGGCTCCTTTTAGAGTCTGTGCAGTCTAGCTAGTCAACAGCCCTTGAAATGAAGGTCTGGTAACCCTATATTCATCTGTCCCTCTGGGTTTCAAGCAATCTGTCAAGGTTGTATTCATGTGTGTTACAGGTCAGCACAGCTGGAGTCAATCCCAATATATGTTCACAATAGGCCCTGGTGACTTTTTAGATCCAGAATGTTGGTTGAGAATGAGGGAGGCTGAGGGCTATAAAGCAGGGTGATAGTGGTGGTGGGGAGGGGGAGGCATACTTGAAAAAGAATTTGAAACCCTAAACTATTCCAGGAGAGATATCCAGGAGTTAAAAAATTAGCTGGGGAAAGTGGCTGAATCTGTTGTGAGCATTTGACCACCAGAGGCCTAGAAATTGGTTCACATACCTGTCTCATAGCTCAGGGGTAACTGAGACGTGTTGATAGGCCCCCAATGGCTCTTTATCTGGTCCTTCTCAGTCAGCAAGGGCCCTGACAGAGCTAAGCATTAAAGTGAGGTCAAAGAAAAAAAATAGGAAGGGAGGAATGATTTCAATTACATGCATAAAGTCTTTGGTAATGAATTCATCAACTTCCCCAAAGGAGGCTTTGATATAAAGAATATAAAGACTAACTTATTTTAAAATTCCTGTTGTTGAAGTTTTCTTTTCTGGTTTGCTTTGGTGGCCCAGTACTTTCTCAGGATGAGATGTAGCTTTCGGATGACAGAACTGAGTAACATGCAATGCTAACCAGCAAAATGCTTCGCCAACACTATTCTAGCATTCATTTTTTCCTTAGCAGTAAATGCGGTTTTGTAGACCAAGACAGAAGTATTTTATGTCCCCCAATTAATACAGAGAAGCTTCGTGCAAAGTGTCTGATGAGCTTTCTTCATTCCCATTGCCACCACTGTAGTCTGGGCCATAACATCCCTCATCTGGATGACTGAAATAGTCTCTTAATTTGCCTCCTCTCATCTACTCTGCCTCTCTTTATCACATTCTTCACGCTATAGACAGAAGGATCTTACTAAAATACAGTGCTGGTTAAATCACAACTCTGCTGAAAACCTGTCAATGGCTGGGGCGCCTGGATGCCTCAGTCAGTTAAGCATCCGACTTTGGCTCAGGTCATGATTTCACAGTTCATGGGTTTGAGCCCCACGTCAGGTTCTGTGCTGACAACTAGCTCAGAGCCTGGAGTCTGTTTCAGATTCTGTATCTCCCTCTCTCTCTGAGCCTCCCCTGCTCACACTGTCCGTCTCTCAGAAATAAATAAAACATTAAAAAAAATTTAAAAAAACCCACCTGTCAATGGCTTCTCTTAAGAAGTCCATACTCATTAACATGGACTAAAGTGCTTTTCAAGTTTTTGGATTGCTCCCCATAGTAACAAATGTATTTTCATCATAACTTAGTATCACACACATATAACTGAAACAAACATTTCATAAACAATATTTATCCTTGTTACCCACAGTGCACTCAGATTTTCTATTCATCTCTGTATGCCAACAATCAGCAAACTTTTCCTGTAGAGGGCCAGATGGTACATATTTTAGGTTTTGTGGGCCATTACAATATCCATTGCAACTGCTAAACTTTTGTTATTGCAGTGGTGTACACAAATACTTTCATTTACAATTTCCATTAGTTCATAAATCGCCCAGACAAATATCCCCCAGTTGTCAAATACAAAGCACCCCACACTTTGTCTCTGGTAGTAAGTACTCTAAGTAGAGACATTTCAGTATCATACAGTGCCTTACTCACAGGTCCAGATCTTGTATGTCTCCATACCAATGTCCATTTATATGTCATGTTTCTTTCTTTTTAAAAATTTTTTATGTCATATTTCATATTTTGTATATTTCTTCATCTTACAGTACTTACAAATGAAGTACTTATCTAATCTTGATTAACAAGCAGTGAGAAAAAAATACTTTTCATGATCACTGAAGAGAGAAAAATATCCAGTCACAAAACAAGCTCTGTTTCTTTCTCCATATATACAATGCTCATATGTGTGTATGTAAATAAGTAAGTACATACATATATATGAGATGTAAAAAACAATTTAACATAAATTCAATCTTCATCTCAGCTTCACAAAATGAATCTTTTCAAAGAATGCAACTTGGAGAAAGAGGTATCCTTGTTTCATAGTACATTAGTTTGAGTTTTTAGATTACATTACCTATACACTTTATGCATTTTGAGGGAGAATGCTGAAGCTTGAATCTTTTATTTGGCTATATAGTTATTTTTTTCATACAGTTTCTTTCCTGACTTCTCTTTCTAGTGTTTACTATCATGTTTGAGAAATTGAGCCAATTATTTTCCTCTTTAGCCTGCCTCTATCTTTCTCCTATCTTCAAGCATTAATCCATCTCTGAACTTCCCAAGAAATCTAGCTGTGTCCAACCTCCTTCTACACTGAGCCTCATGTATCATAACTCTATCCCTACAAACTTGAGCCCATTGCACATGGCATGATTTTGGAGGGGTCTGTGGAGAGCATCATTTCTGAATGTTTGCTGAATACCGAACTTTTGTTTAATGTAGTGAATTTTGACTTTTTAAAGTTCAAGCTTTAGGTTTCTTGAAAGACCTAAGATCTTTACAGTTTACTGTAGTGTTTCCTTATGGAATAAATCTCAAACTTAACTTCGCACCATCTTCCCCACTCTTTTCTCTAAATTCTGTTATGTTGGTAACAAAACAAAGCATGTGTGTGTATTGGTGTATGTTTGTTGTATGGGGGAAGGGTGTTTAGGAGATTCTTGGATGGGGTGAGGCAGAAAAGGGAGTACTTACAAATGTTTCCACTTTTCATCAGTAATTATTGCCAATAAGGGATCAAACTGATAAACACTAGTATAAATTTGCTTAGAGAACAGCTATTTTGACACAAAGAACTCTCTAGTGAGGTTATATCAGGGAAAATCATGCTCATTTGCCATAGGCTGGGGTAGTGGTGTGGAGGACTAGGCTGGGCTCCAGAACCTGAACCTGGATGGAGCTTGAGTTGAACACACAGTATTTTTGTTTTTCACTTATTTAGTTTCAGATGGCAGGTCAAATATTTGGCCTGGACCAATCCCTCCTGAGGTCTCCAAAGGCAGCTCAAGATGTCTTAAATCCCTCTTAATACTTTGTTAGGAAGCTGCACCTGGCTTTGATAAACCAAGGAATAATGTGATCAAAACAGCAACGTCAGTCAGAAGGCAGTGAGCAGAAGAAGGCTTTCCCTCCCAGGACAACATAAGAAAGAAAATTGCACATTTAGAAAATTCAAGGAAATAAACACATATTCCTGGGTTGACACTTACTGGTGGTAGCACTTCTGAGAGATGCTTTCCTTTGCTATCTTAACTGAAGTTTCAGTAACCCCCTAAATATTAACTATCCCCTTTCCCTGCCCAGTTTTTCTGTTCTCTTTGGCATTTATCACAATCTGATACAATATATAGAGGCTGCCTAGCAATGTGACACAGAAAGCAGCTTTGCTGGAACTGAGGGCTTTCATTTTTTCATTTGACAACTCAAGGCAATCAAAAGGAGGTGAATTCCAAAGGCATTTCAGAAAAAAATAGGTCTGATGTACAGATTGGGCCTATTTGACTTTTGTAGATACCGCTGGCCATATGGGGAGCAATTTCCCACATGGGGTCTTATGGGTTACATATCATAGAATGTCAAAGTTTAAATAGTATTAGCCACTGTTTGTTGAGCATTTAGTATGTGCCAGGCACCAGCAAAACGAAATATAAATATTGTTATTCAGTCCACCCGACATAATAACAAGATATTTACTATTATCATTGTTCCAATTTTGCAGATGATAAAACTGAGGCTTGGAGAGCCTTTACTTGATTCATGTTCAAACATCTAAAAAGTACCAGAAATGGCATTCAAATACAAGCAGGCTTATCTGAAAACCCATGGTTTTAATCCACCATGTTATGTTTGATTTTTGAGCTGGAAGAGACCTTAGCAGTCATTCAACTCCCTAATTTTGAAAATGAGGAAAATAAACCACATAGAAGGGAAATGACTAGGCTGTAAGATCCATAGCTCCATGAGGGCAGAGATCATAAGTATTTTGCTTACCATTGTAGGTTTCATTACCAATTGCAGGATCCAGCCTAGAGTGGGTGCTCAGAAAAAATTTGGAAAGACAAAAAAATATCCCACTAAAGAATTAATGTGAGTGGTACCTGGGGGTGGCTCAGTCGGTTAAGCACTGGATTTCAGCTCAAGTCATGTTCTCATCGTTCATGGGTTTGGGCCCCACATCAGGCTCTGTGCTGACAGCTCAGAGCCTGGAACCTGCTTCAATTTCCTTGTCTCCCTCTCTCTCTGCCCCTCCCTGACTCAAGCTCTGTCTCTGTCTCTCTCTCTCCCTCAAAAATAAATTAAAATTTTTTAAATTAAAAAATCATTTTTGAGGGCCTATCTTGTGCTAAGCACTGCACTAGGCTCCAATGGTACAGATGTAAATGACAGCTAATTTTCATATATCAACAGAATCTGTTCTGATTGCTTTATGTATAATCATTCAGCATATTTGTATTGACTGAGCATTTATTGCATGCCAGGTAATGTTCTGGGCACTGGAATTACATGATTGAACAAAACAGACAAAAATTTACATCCTCATTGAATTTATACTATAATCCGCATGACACATTTATGAGGTTGATTCTATCTTTAGGTCCATTTTATAGACAAGAAAGCTGAGACACAGAGAGATAATTAACCTATTCAAGATTTCACTGAAAGGAAGTGGCTCAGCCAGGCTTACACTAAGGTAGTATGGTTTTCAAGACTACTTTTAAATATTGCATTCTATTGCCTTTCCAAGTTGAATAAGAGTCTTTGCACTCAAGTAGCTGATGGACCATTTGAGAAGACTAGGCAGGAAAATTAACAAAAATAGATACAACAAAAATAGCCACAGCTAATACTTACTGAGTACTTACTCTGTTCCAGTCTTCCTGTTAAGAGCTTGACATGTTTTCTTTCATTTCATCTTCTTAACAACCTAAAGTGTAGATAACATTATAAACCCCATTCTACAGATGAAACACTTGTTGGGCATCACATCCCATATCCTTAACTATTATAATGTAGGGTTCTCCAAATAAGTATTTTAAATACATTATGCAAATACATGAGCACAGTCCAACTTATAGAATTACAAAGTTGTAACCTCCCCACCTCCAGCCTTTGTTTTTATTACTTTAAAAGTGCTAATATTGTATTGTGATCTTTGGTTGCTTGTCCATGCTGTAGGAGCTACATGCTTTGCTGTGATAGTCTTCTCTGAAAGGCCACCTAATTTAGCTGCTCAATTTCTGAGATATTTCTGGCCTGATGTCTTTAGAAGGTCTGCCAAGTTTTACTGGTGTTGCAGTCTGCTGTCATAACAGAATTTTTAGGACTTTTCATAAGTGGGACTGTGTCCCTTGGTGAAGAACCAACATGGTATAGTGACTAAACTTATTACCCTTAGACTCTTGCAGCCTAGAGTTCAAATCCAGTCTAATACCTTCCTCTAGCTTGGCAAGTTACTTAACTTTTCTTTACCTTACTTTCCTAGCACTTAAAGCAAATTCTTCTGGAAGCGTTAAGAGGAGGGCAAAGTCTACATTAGAGAAAGGACTAGAAGAACTACTTATTTTTCTCAGTGGTGTGTGTGTGTGTGTGTGTGCGTGTGTGAAATGAGTGTGAAAGTACAGACTCAGGCTTGGAGTCCCCAATCTCCCCAGCCCAACTGACTACAATATAAAGAAGTATTCTTCCCATTCATTCAGCCATCCTTTAAGAGTTTCCTTTTAGAAACTACTATATAATAGAATCACACATAAAATTTTATTTCATATCTATCCTAATAAGAGTTCGCTCGTGACCACCTTTGTTAAAATGAATATTAAATAATGATTTTCCACTTATTGTCAAATGTTAGCCAACTTTATATCCACCCCTAGTTATGATGTAACAGTTGAACATTAATATTTATTACTGGATGGTAGCAATTTTACAGAGCTTTGCTTCAAATGTTTGGTGCCTTACAATCTGTTGGCACAGAAAGTATAACAAAATAAATGACAGGAGAGTAAAGTATAATGGAGTCTAATGGTTCATCTTTAAAAAGGGAAACCTATTTCCAGAGAGAACATTTTTTCTTAATGTGGATTCAAGGCCATAGCTGGAGCTGTTATATTTTTAGTGGATGGAGCTGGTGAGGACTGGAAATTCACAGAGCATGGAAGACTGAAGTTTGTCATCTCACCAAATTGCTTGCTAGATAGTTCGTCATCTAATAGCCTTAGAATTTACAAATGTCAAATGAATACACATTGTTTTCTGAGTAAAAAGACCTTTCCATGTATCAATTTCTTTCTTTTTTTTAATGATTGCTTATTTGTTTCTTGAGAGAGATACAGAGCTTGGACAGGGTAGGGGCAGAGAGAGAGGGAGACACAGAATCCAAAGCAAGCTCCAGGCTCTGAGCTGTCAACAGAGCCCAATGCGGGGCTCGAACCCATGGACTGCGAGATCATGACCTGAGCCAAAGTCGGATGCCTAAACTGACTGAACCACTTCAGGTGCTCCCATGAGTAAATTTCAACATTACTCTTTTGTTAAGAGATTCATGGCTCAGATATTTACACGTTTCCTTGTACTGTATACATGGGAAGATCACAGCCATTTGTCTGTGGTTGCATTTGTAAGAACTAAATGATAAAGTCATGACTATCACATATGGAAAGAACCTATCAAGTCAATTAACTCCCCTCTAATCATGGCAGCATTGTTCCCTCAACAATCAGTCTGGTCTTTGTCCAGTTTTACTTTAAAGGAAAAGCATTTGCAATATTCCCTTTCACATAAGACCATTAGCTTCCGGATTGTAATAGGCTTTCTTTCTTCTCTCTCCCCACCATTTTTGGCCAATAGTTCTCTTAAGATGATGAAATTTATACTATGTTAAATTACTCAAAAATCTAAAAGTAAAACCTCATTATAATATGACAAGACTGTGCTAAAAGAACATCCTGTGTTAGTAACTTTCCATTATGTTAACTTCCTATTGTGCCTAGAAGTGCCTACAAGTGGAAAACATGGAGCCTTTTAATAAAGGGGTAGTTCTTTAACAGCCTCTGTATTTTGAAAATGACAGTCAAAATTGATTTGGAAATTCTTAAACTTTGTGCTAAAGTGTCATTCCTATTTCTAACATGAGATAACAATATATTTATTTGGCTTAGTACCTATGGCTGATGGGCTAATGGACACTAGAAATATGTAGAAGGATAGATTTTGGTAAGAGAGACTAGTGACTCACACTTGCTTATCAAATGACATTTCATTTAGAGTAATGAATCAACCATAATAAGCACAGTGGTATGGTTTGTAGTTGAGCATCAACAAAAGAAGATGAATATAAGTGGTGAAAAAAATAAACAATAACCAGAAGATTTCCAAAAATTGCTGTAAGTAAAAGATTTTTCATCTTGTGTCTCTGGGAAGAAGAGATGTTTAACTCTTTAATTTTTAAGCAATAAAAATAAAACAAAAGCATTGGCAATAATACTACATACACATTGCACATTAAATATGTATAAACCCTCCTGAACTTACAGAGCACTTTACATTATCCACCTACTCTTG
The DNA here is from genome assembly GCF_003009895.1 of Hyaena hyaena. NCBI lineage: Eukaryota > Metazoa > Chordata > Mammalia > Carnivora > Hyaenidae > Hyaena > Hyaena hyaena. Next base: position 289,585 of record NW_024081877.1, read on the forward strand.
GAAAACACTGTGCTAGGTGACATGGGAAGAACAAAGGAATGTATCATTAACTCTTTCACATGTAAAATGACAGTTCTCAAAGCCCTGTCCAATATGAGTTTTTCTCCACATCTTCTTTTTATTTAAAAAAAAAAAGTATATTTATTTTGAGCGAGACAGAGAAAGTGTGAGCAGGGGAGCACAGAGAGAGAGGGAGACAGAAAATCCCAAGCAGGGGCCATGCTGTCAGCACAGGACCTGACATGGGGTTCCATCCTATAGACTATGAGACTGTGACCTGACCCGAAATCAAGAGTTGGATGGTTAACTGACTTAGCCACCGAGGCTTTCCTATTTTGTATTTTTAACAATCCATCCACATGTGGCAGTCTGCAATATAAGGGCAGACTAAAGAGGCTACTTATCAGAAACATGATTTCAATCTAAAGAGACAAGTAGTGGTGCATAATTTGTGAAGCCCAAAGGGCATGTTTCAAGGCAATAACACTTCCATGAATCTAATTCATTCTATAGGATTAACATCTAGACAACATCAGAAATGCAATGTGTGTGTGGATTTACAGATTCATAATAACCACAGTTATCAGATCTGAGTTTGAGGATAAGACAGAATACCATAGTGTTTGCTGTATTTGTAAGGTATATATAGTTACATATCCTAATGCATTAATCATTTGGTTGTTGGATTCTTTTTTTTCATATAATCTTTTAGTAATGTGTAGATGCTCAAAAATATTTAGACATAAAGTTTGTAGTATTGAACCATTTTGGCATTGCATTAATATTTTTTAACACAAAATATCAGGTTTCTTCAAAGTTTCACTCATTTTTTGCATTTCTGATTCTAAGGAAAACAAAGATTGAACCTGTCTTGTATTGGGCCTACTTTAAAAACAGTCAGAGAGAGACAAACATTATATGATTTCACTCATATGAGGACTTTAAGATACAAAACAGATGAACATAAGGAAGGGAAGCAAAAATAATATAAAAACAGGGTGGGAGACAAAATATAAGAGACTCAAATATGGAGAACAAACAGAGGGTTACTGAATGGGGGTGGGAGGGGGACAGGCTAAGTGGGTAACCGGCATTAAGGAATCTACTCCTAAAATCATTGTTGCACTATATGCTAACTAACTTGGATATAAATTTTAAAAATAAATTAAATTAAAAAAAAACTATTAACACATTAACACAGCAATAGACCAATAAAGTGGAGATAGATAGTTCCTATACGTACTTCTCCTTTGTTTACTGTATTACCTCTGTTGATAGCTTTGGAAATAGACATAGTTGAGGTAAAAAAAAAAAAGGGTGGGGGGAGAGAAGAAAGGGAATAAAATAGAAACTGGGTCTGAGATTTTCCCTTTCCTGCAGAATTTTTTTGTGGAGCATCTGGAAGTCAATCAACAGTGGCTGGGGAAAAATTCAGTGGATAAGAGTAACTTGTAGGAGGATAAATCCTTGCTTTATTATTTTTGTAAAAATTTTTAATGTTTATTTTTAAGAGAGAGAGCGAGAGAGCAGGAGAGGGCCAGAAAGAGAGGGAGGCAGAGTCCAAAGCAGGCTCCAGGCCTTGAACTGTCAGCACAGAGCCCAATAAGGGACTTGAACTCATGAACCATGAGATCATGACATGAGCCAAAGTCAGACACTTAACTGATTGAATCCCCAGGCACCCCAATCCTAGCTTTCCTAATAGAGGTAGAGAATGGTGGTGCTCATCAGTAAAGGCCATAGTTAACATTAACAGGTACTTCCTGTGAGCCAGGCTTTGCTTTATTGCTTTACAGGAATTCTCTCACCATAACTCTGTGGTTTAGGTAATATTATTATCCCCATTTTGCAGTTGAGGCAATTGAGGCACAGGGATTTAATAACTTGCCCACCAACTCACAGTGTTAAATGGCAAAACTGAGTGTGATACTCAAGCAGTCTGGCTTCAGAATTCAAGAGAGTAACCACTAAAATGTCCTACCCATGGGGCAGACTTGAGACTGGTGTTGTCTGGTAATTGACATTTAAAAAAATTTTTCCCTGGGGATTCTGATGAGCTTCCAGGGTGTAGAAGTTCTGTTTGAAAGCAAGCCGACCTCCCTTCTTTGAAAAGGAGCCAGTGCCCAGGTTTGAGGAAAAAAGGGAGGCAGACAGCAGAGATTCTCATGAGCCATCAGATGATAAATACCCACCATATGGTCAAAATGATTCCCACTGCCTCCCAGTGAGGGAAGCAGACACTTTGCACGTGAAATGCACTGTTTATTTTCTTGTGCAGGGGTTTCAGTTAGAATTAAGTGTTTCACATCAGACAAGAAATTAATAACAAATGATCTCCTCCCTCAGTGGTGCAGTAACAAATATGTAGTAATTTGAAGGCAGAAAGAAAATTATTACCCCCAAAGATGCAATAAATATATGTTTAGAGAATCCTTTGATTAAATGAACACTGAAGGTGCTTCTAGCAGTACATCTGCTTAAGAAAAATAAAACATAGTAAAAAAAAAAGAAGCAGCATTTAAAAATTCTGTCTGATCTGTCAACATTTTGTTAACATGTAATACCTTAAGGACACAACTTAGAAGTGGAGTCTTCAGTGAAGCAAAAACTCATTCCTTCTTCACATCACAGGAGAGGAAACTAGCAAGTAGAACAGTCAGGCATAAAATTTTGCAGTTTAAAAGCAACTTGGTAAGAAAGGTTGCTTCTGTCTCTTTTCTTTCTGTGGTCTCTGAAAAGGGCAATGGCCAAATGTTTTGATTTTCTTCAGCAAGGCACCCTGTTGCTTGCCCCCAAGACCCATTTCCATTCTATTATCATGGCACTTACAGCATTCTGGGAGATCTGCTATATTTTCTCTCTTCCAGGTTCCTTGTTTCAAGGACTCCCAGGAAATCAGTCTCAGCCTGTATATTCAATTGACTCTGGCTCTCTGATCTTAACCATTAGCAGAAGCAAGAAAGAAGTCCAAGGATAGGACTAGCTGCTGCTGCTAGTGTCCAGTTCCTGGGGAGAGTTCAAGGTTGGGTTTCTTCAAAGGGACTTGCCTGCTTAATGTTTGCCACAACCAGCCTTCCTCTTGCTGGACATTAGTAGGCAGGGCACCACTCTGCAAGGCAGCAGCTCCCCATGTTGGAATTGGGCTTTTACCTTACATTAATTTTTTTTGAAATACATATAGATACACACAAAATTACAAAAATGTACAAGGAAGTTCATGTACTATTCATCCCTTCTTCCCCAATGTTACCAACTTGCATAAATATAGTATACTATCAAAACCATAAGATTGGCATTAGTATGATCCACATAGCTTATTCAGATTTCACAAGTTAAAGTCACACCCATTTGTGTGTGCTGGTGTGTGTGTAGTTTTATGTAATTTTATCACATGTATCTGTCTTGATTGCTGTAGGTATGTAATAGGCAATAGGCATTAACAACAGGAAAAGTGATTACTCACTCTTTTGTTAAGAAAAATACCTTTTCTATTTTTTTCCCTTTTTCTCATTCTATTGAAGATTGCACTCATCAGCAACTTTTCTTACCCCCAAATTGCTTATGGCTAATAGTTCATGCTATCTAGTCTGAATGGAGCCAGTGCATTCTGGGAGTGGACATAGGAACAAATTTACTAGAGGAAATTTCCAGGGGCATAACTTAGATTTTCCTTGGGAAAGAGAATGAAGAAATTGGAGGATATATTTGGTTTGCTTTACTACCAACTCTTTACAAATGCACTCCCAAATATCTCATCCCTGAGGTATCACCTAGAAGAGCTGTCTGATTATTGTCTCTGTGTTTCTTTTCCATTATGTAGAAACTGGAAAACACAGAGGTTAAACCACTGATCTAATTAAAAAAATAAATCAGAGCAACACAAAACATTTATTTTATTTTATTTTTTTGAGAGAGAGATAATGAGTGAGGGAGGGGCAGAGGGAGAGAGAAATTTTTTAAATGTTTATTTGTACTTATTTTGAGAAAAGAAAGAATGTGGTAGGGGCAGAGAGAGAAGGAGAGAGAGAGAATCCCTAGTGGGTTCTGCACCATCAGTGCAGAGCCCGATGTGGGACTCATTTCATGAACCATGAGATCACAACCTGAGCTGAAATCAAGAGTCAGACACTGAACTGACTTAGCCACCCTGGCACCCCAAAACAAAACACCTTCAACTTTCCAATATACTCAAGTGAAAGTTTGAGGAGAAATTATTTCCTAATGATATAGTATAATTTGGGGTGTACATCAAGGTGTCCTTAATCCCCAATGTTTCTCCCCAACTGTTGACTACTAATATACCACTTCATCCCTTGGCCTATGCATTTAAGTCCCTATAACACGTATGTATCAATGTGAGGGGTGATGCTTTCAACAGTTTTTGTTAACTTACATCTTAATATGAATCTGTGTATTTCATTGTTTCTTGAGACTAGATTTTTGTGGGGTAAAACATGAAGATGTTGGGCACTGGAAGCTTGAGAAAGCCAGAGAAAGTCCCAGAGTTGAGGAATTGATGGCTCTGAGGACAAACTTTGTTCTGATCATAGCATTTTCTGAAGCCAACTTTTCCTTAGACTCTCAGGTTTCTGAGCCAACTGTGTAAATCATCCTTGTCTTCTACTTAGATGGTTATCATTATGAAAATAAAACAAAAACAAAATCCAGCTCTATCTTTGTTCTTATTTTCTATATTCTGTTGGTCATTTGGTTATTCTGAGATTGTTTGAGGAAGTTTGAAATAGGACACTTCAAAGACTGCCATATATGTGAAAGGGAAGACCTCATTTAATACATCCAAACCAGTTAAATTCTATTTAATTCAATTTAATTATATGTGGTTCAGTTCAATTCAATTCAACATTTTTTGCATGTTAAGCAAAATCCAGGCACCAAGCTCTGGTGCTGAATGTGTGTGTTTAGCCAATATAGAATCTTTTCTGTGACACGATATTGACATCCAAGCCAGTCAGTCACTTTCACCAGGACACAAAGTGGCATGTTTTTTAAAATATAAAGACAAAAGGCAGCTAGGTTATGAATTGAAGATGAAAAAGGGATTTCTGAATGGAACTCACATCTCTGAGTCAAGCTGAGACATGCTCCCTGGAGAATTAGGCCATAATTTCCTGGCTTTACCTGGTTTTATATGTCAGCAGTGTATGAGAGGGCTGCTGAGAGGAAGAGTGGGCTGCGACATAATAGTCAGGCCAAAATAGTATGATAATGATACATTCAGCCTCAAAGAAAATATCTATTATTGGGATATATTCCTGAAAACGGTTGTGGGTTGATGCCTCCATTACAAGCCTCACACTCTTGATTTCAGTGAGCTGCGTAACAGGATTCCCATTATGTTTTAAAAGGGATGCAAGCTTGTGCTGTCAAGCTGGGTAAGTGTAAATGGGTTTGAATCTTAAAACATCTTAAGTTGCTCCTCCTGTCATACTGATCTATTGTGTTGCCTGGCTAACACAACAGTGGCCGTGCTTCAGAAAATGATGCTACATAGTTCTTGGATCCAATTAAACTTTGGAAGCTGAGAAGGGAATCTGGATCAAGCAGAAGTGAATTTTCACATCATATACGACACAACTTCAAGTTGTTTCTCAGGCTGATTCTCCGAAGTTAACACCCCCCACGTAGAGACTTTTGAGGCAAAGTAATCCCCTTCATGAAGGAAAGTCATGAAACTGGGCCTGGATGAATAGCCACTGTGACGATCTTGGCCAGTGGGCATCTAAAACTTTCTTAGGAACTGCCAGGTATTTCTCATGCTATGCAGGTGGAACTGGTCATGTGTGTGTGGAGTGTCTAGGTCCCTTTCCTGGCTCTCAAAACACAGGCAATCACTTGAGAGAATTACTCATGGGGAAGCTTCACATCTTCCCTCTACCCCCAACTTTTCTGACAAACAGTGGTGAGCCAGTGAGGTCAACCTATCACACTTTGGGACATGCCACTGACAATTGTATGGATATGAGGGAAGTGAGCTGAAACACAGGCATGAGAACTATGTCAGATCTTGATGTACAAAGACTTACAGCATGATCTGCACTTCTTGTAAATTGAGGCCTCTTAGTGGTAAGGAAAGGTAAAAGCAGGCATGATGACTGATTTAACTGCCTATTAAGCAAGATCTTCTAAGTTGACATTTCTAAAGCAGGCACTTCTTGCTTGTCCTTTAACAAGCTACTTATAGGTAGTTTATGAATCCCAGAGGCAGTGGGAAAGTACTTCTTGCCCACCTCAGATGTAGCTTACTGTAGCTGGAATGTTTGTAGGGGACAGACTTGTAGACAGGAAACACTGTGGGAAGGAGAACATTTAGCCAACTATTTGGAATGTCAAATCAAATTATTTAGGAGCCATATTGAACTTTTGAGGCTTTTCCAGGTCATTGCTTTTGCTCCCCCTTGCTTCTGGAGATTGCTTCCAGGGTAGGAATATGGGAAGTGTGAATCAGTAAAATGTATAATATGTCAGCATCATTGGTCAAAAGGTTCAATGGGAACATACAAAAAATGTTTAGCTTTATTGGCAATCAAAGAATTAAAAATTAGAACATTAAGAATTTCCCCCTATTAAAATAGTAAAGGAAGGAAAAGGGACATACTAGAGCCAGAAAAGGTATGATGAAATAGGAAGACTTACATGGTGCTGGTGGTTGCAGAAGTTGGTACAACATTTTTTTTTTGAAGACAATTTGACAGATTTATACCTTTTGATGTAATAATTTAACTTCTGGGGATCTATATATCTTAAGTGAGTGATATTAAGTTGGTGAAGTTTTAAACACAGACATCCTCATTGTTATTTATTTTAGCCAACTGGAGGGCACAACCAAAGTGTATGAGAGCATGGGAATATATTTAAGTACATTATGGTATATCCACATGATGTACTATTAGGTAATCATTTAAATATGTGATTACAAGGAGTTTTTAATAACATGGGAAAATACTTATGTTGTAATATTAACTAGATGAAAAGTGAAAGCCTTTGTATATAGAGTAAACACAATCATTTTTAAAACTATGTATATAAATGCACAGTATAAAGGATGAAACAAAATGCAACTGAATGCTAACAATGATTTTTTTTTAATATTTTTATTTATTTCTAGGAGAGAGAGACAGCGTGAGCAGGGGAGGATCAGAGAGAGAGGGAGATTCAGACTCTGAAATAGGCTCCAGGCTCTGAGCTGGCAGTCAGCACAGAGCCCGACACGGGGCTCGAACCCACGAACCGCGAGATCATGACCTAAGCGAAAGTCGGCAGCTTAACCGACTAAGCCACCCAGGAGCCCCTGAATGCTAACAATGATTGAATTTGGGTGGTGAATTATGACTGACATTTCCTAATTTTTATTTTTGCATTTAAAAAAAATTCTCTACACTGAGAATGCACTATTGTTATAATTGGGAAAGAATTTTATTCAAAAAATATTTGATGGGGGTCTGATTGGGAATTGAAAATGTTGACAAAGATGAATTTGGGAGATTATCCAGGAGATCTATTTAGCTGTGTTCTATTTTTGTTTATTCCAGGAGTTAAAAAGTAGTGGAATTCAAGTCCCATGCTATGTGGCCCTGTACATCTCATTTTCCACATTCTTTTCTTCTGTAAATGGTTTTGACCTAGGTACTATATGAGAGAAAAGAAAAATAGTGTTAACTATCCTTTATTGAATCCTTACTATGTTTTGGGCATTAGGCTAAGCTCTTGGCATTTACAATTTCACTTAATCGTCACAGAAACTCTATGAAGTAGATTATATTATTATTATTATACCCATTTCACACACATAAAAACTAAGAGAGATCAACAATCTAAAACACAAATAGTCAACAATAAACTAAAAATTCAAATCATGTCTCAATTATTATATTTGGCATACTTCTTGCTTTCAGTAAGTGTATGGAAAATAACTACAAAAATGTTTCAGGTTGGACACTTTTGCCTGAAAATACCAGAAAACTCTACTAACAGTTTAATCTGCAAGGCCACTATAATCTTACTTATAGTCAAGCCTGGAGGTAGATTATTCCTGAAGAGTTTCAGCTGCTGTATGATTTCTGGGCACTGGGTAGCCATCCGTGGGATTCTTTTCATCTCTCCTCAGAATTTCAAGATGGCTGCAGAAGTATTCATTCATTTGACTCTGACTCAGGTCATGATTCACAGTTCCAGGGCCCGAGACCCATGTCGGGCTCTGTGCTAACTGCTTGCTCAGAGCCTGGAGCCTGCTTTGGATTCTGTGTCTCCTCTCTCTGCCCCTCCTCCATTAACTCTCTGTCTCTTAAAAATAAATAAATGTAAAAAAATTTTTTTAAAAAGTATTTATGCATCATGTGAGTATCATGTCCTCATATGTAAGTGTTCTATGTAGGAAGAAGTGGAAAGGGCTGTATTCTTGCAGCTTTTCCTTTTTACTGTGGAGAAAAATATTTCACAAAAACCTCTACATCAAATTTATTTGGGAGACAGTTCATTGTTGGGAGTCAATTCTCCAATGGTCACTTGCATTTCAGCATGTCTTATGAGCAGAAACCATGACTGCCTTTGTTCTGGGCTATTTTTTCAAGGATGTTTGTGTAGTAAATGACCTTGGAAGAAAGAGGTAATGTCTTCTTCCAGGACAAAGAACAGGCCTGGCCTGCTTACTGCCTACTATAAAAGATTTGTGCTTCCTAAAAAAAAAAAAAAAAAAAAAAAAAGATTTGTGCTTCCTAAACTCAGGGTTCCTTTCTTATAGCCTAATCCACTAAGTGCACAGCTGTCATGTGGCTCTCTTTGTATCAATCTTTGGAAACTGGGGATGGGAGAACAGGCACAAGGAAACGCTAATACTCTGGTCACTAATGCTGTTGTGAGTGATAAAGTCCTTTGTCTCTGGCTTATGATTTGTGTGTCTTTTGCCAGCATCCATAACACTCTGGCAGGTTAACCTGTTAGCTTGTAAGTGGGGTAAAATCTCGGACCCTTCACATTTCTGACAGTATTATTGGCTAGAATATTTTTCATATGGCCAGCCTCAGCTGTGAGGGAAACAAATATAGAGATTATATGGCAAAGGAAAATGGAATAGTCATATTCGGCTTAGATAAATTAAAATTCATTACCTGGGTCTCGGCACATTGCTCCTCCAACCAAGGTTTCTTTTGGCAAGAAAGTAGGGGAAATGGTTGTTGAGTAACCATTTGTTGGTTGAGCAACCAACAGTGTTTGTAAAAATAACAAAAACAAAATAAAACAAAAAAAATGACTGTCATAAAGAAGTAATGTGATGTCTACTTAGGGCAATGAAACTGAAGACTGTAGCTTCAAAGAAAAAAATATATTTGGTTTGAGAGCTTGGAATTAGAGAAAGCTTCATAAAGGAGGTAAAAATTTATATGTGCCATGAAAGATAGAATTTTTATAGACTATGATGAGAATTGCCAGGCTGATAATGAGATGTTCCACTGATACTGAATAGTATCAGTCAAGGTATAGTGTGAATTAAACAAATGGCATAATCAGGGAGAAGTAGAAATGAGTTAATTTGTACCCTAAAGTCCATACTTCTAAATATTCTACAAAGTAAAGATGGAATACTGTGGTTTATAATGAGCTCTGTGAATCTGGAAAAATCATTTAGCCATTGTCTTTCTGTGCTGCCACATGCAGGATGAGACTGGGTGTTTAATTTGCAGAGTCACAACACATAATAATAGATAGTGGCTCTGAAGTTACATGGAAGTAAAATGGTAAAAAATATACCATTAATATAGTTTATGCAATTAAAAGGGAAAACCAATTGAGAACTGTCATTAAATAGCTTTGTCCTCTATAAGTCCCCATCCTGTAGAGAGCAGAGAGATACATACTAGGAACCAGAAGCCTGGCTTTGAGATCCAATTTACTCCCTCTTATTTTCCTCATCTATAGATCAAGGACTATGAATTAAGGGTTTTCATATATTTCTAGACCAGGATAATTGTTCCCAATCATATACAAAATGTCTGTTCTTGATTACCCCTACTTTCTCCTACTTAGCACACATACATATCACATGCTGACAGTATGATGCCTAGACATACTAAGACGTGAACTTTGATCTCACTAAATATTTTTGTGTCAAACTCATGTTAAAGCTCTTCTCCCTTGTGGGGTTTATATTTAGCTTATTTTCAGTTTAATCCTTGTATATATCAAATCATTCTGTAATAGGTGAAATCAAGATGGGACTAGGAACTAAAAGACCCTTAGTATTTATTTATTTATTTATTTATTTATTTATTTATATTTAAGTATAGTTAACACACTATGTTACATTAATTTCAGGTGTAGAACACAGTGATTCAACAATTTATACATTATTCTATGCTCACCACAAGTGTAGCTACCATCTGTCACCATCCAGTGGTATTACAATACCATTGACTATATTCCTTATGCTGTACCATTTATTACCATGATTTATTTATTGCATAACTGGAAGCCTGTATCTCCCACTCCCTTTCAATCATTTTTCATATCTCACTACCCTGTTAGTTTTAGAACTAACATTTTAATATATGCTGGGTTAGTTCCTTATTTTATGAATTCCATTAGAATAAAATCTTATTTCTAGAATTTTTTTCAATCTGCTAATTTTAATGACTTATCAACGTATTATCACTTTGTGTGACCTCTGATAGTTCCATAACTCAGCTCACAGAGGAATTAAGGTGAGATGAACCTCATATGGAGAAATCTCCAAGTCACCAGCTTTCAGCTTTCATTTTGGAGTTTCTCTTTTTTTTTATTTTTATTTTTTAAATGTTTTATTTATTTATTTCGAGGAGAGAGAGAGAGAGACAGCATGAGCAGGGGAGGGTCAGAGAGAGAGGGAGTGACAGACTCAGAAACAAGCTCCAGGCTCTGAGCTGGCAGTCAGCACAGAGCCCGACGCGGGGCTCGAACCCACGAACCGCGAGATCATGACCTGAGCGAAAGTCGGACGCTTAACCGACTAAGCCACCCGGGCGCCCCTGGAGTTTCTCTTTTTAATATCCTTCAAAAACCTGTCTCTATGGAGGGTTCTTTCAGTGCAAAAGGGCAGGAAGGAGGAGCTCAGCCTGTTTGGAGTCTGTCATTCTTTATGCAATCCTTTGTGATAGAAAAAGGCAGTAGGCAAGGAATCTTGTTCTGAGGGCATAAAATAGAAGGCCTGTGAGAAATTCCTCCAGTACAGAAGTCAGAGGTGCAGCAGAGATTCTTATGTCTTGGTAGTTTACTGCACTCTGGTTCTCATGAAAGACTGATAACCTTATCAATTAGCAGTGCCACTCATGGCACTGTCTGAGCTCTCACTGTGTGCACACTACTCTTCTAAGCACAGCTGAGGGGGAAGAATAGGGCAAATGACTACAAAGAGCTTGTCATGAACTTGGGGAAATAAATATATATTTTGGGGGGTGGCAAATGACTTATAGTGACATTTGCAAAACAGTATACAAATTAGTGCAAATTAATATGACACAACTACAATAGGAATGAACCATGGAAGCCCAGGATTAAGAGGTGATCACAGTGATTAAGGGTTAATAAGAAAAGGCTTCCCATTGAAGGAGAATTTTAAATGGAGTTTTGAGTGAAGGAGACCCATTACACATACATATAGTGCTCCTGCACCCTTCCTTTATGCAGTATTTTGCATCTGTTGTAGCAAGACACTATGCAGGATTCTCTGGGGGATACTTGGAGGGACAAAATTCCATCTCTGCCTTTCCCCAGGTGCTTCTAATCTGTTAAGGAGGTTTATTTCTTCCCCAGTCCCGATGTTTCCTTCTATATGAAGTGGCATCCCATTAGCATAATGCTCCAGCCTCTCTCATCTCCCTTATTCCATCCTCTCTTGAGGAAGTGTAACTGCTCTGGTTAGTGAGTTTGAGACAGGGTTATGGACAGGTAAAGCTCAACAGTGCCCTATGCCTTGCTTGAGAGCCTTGTAACTTATGTCTTTTGCTTGAGATACATTCTAGTCTGCTCTTGCATGCATTAATTCATATAGTTGGAGGTTCCCACATGGGGAGGACTGTTGACTTCTAGTAGCACTTCGTTTTCTAGATATAGGAAGCTCACCTAAGCTATGTCCTTGACTATGGACTTCAGCTGTTAAAAGAAAAAATAAATGGTGTTTTAATTTCTATCAGTCTGAATTCTTTATCTAGCAGTCAGTTGACTCAGAAGTCTAAGGAGCACTATTTATTTGACCTCCTTACTTCACTTCCACTAAAGTATAATAGGAGGTATAAAACAAGTCCATTCATAATTATAAGAAAAGGTGAATGGGGGCACCAGGGTGGCTCAGTTGGTTAAGCATCTGACTTCAGCTCAAGTCATGATCTCACAGTTGGAGATCCATGAGTTGGAGCCCCACGTCAGGCTCTGCGCTGACAGCTCAGAGCCTGGACCCTCCTTCAGATGATGTGTGGGGGAGCCTGCTTCTCCCTCTCTCTCTGTTTCTCCCCTGCTCGTGCTCTGTCTCTCTCTCAAATAGAAATAAACATTAAAAATTTTTAATGTTTAAATTGTTTAAAATATTTAACATTTTTTTAAAAAGAAAAGGTGAATGTGATAAGCACCATAAATGTGGCTTGGACCCTTTAAGATTTTTCTCTTGATTCTGCAAATCAAATCAATAATGACACCAATATATAGTCTGGTTTTTATTCTTAAATAGTTTATTGTCAAGTTGGTTTACATATAACACCCAGTGCTCATCCCAAAAAGTGCCCTTCCCCATACCCATCACCCTCCTTCCCCTCTCCCCCACCCCCATCAGACCTCAGTTTGTTCTCAGCATTCTAGAGTCTCTCATGGTTTTCCTCCCTCCCTCTCTCCAACTATTTTCCCCTTCTTCTCCCGCATGGTCCTCTGTTAGCTTCCTCCTAATCCACCTATATGTGCAAACATATAATATCTGTCCTATGCCTGACTTATTTCGCTCAGCCTAACACCCTCTAGTCCTGTCCACATTGCTACAAATGGCCAGATTTCATTCTTCCTCATTGCCATGTAGTATTCCATCGTATAGATAAACAACATCTTCTTGTTCCATTCATCAGTTGATGGACACATAGGCTCTTTCCATGTTTTGCCTATTGTTGCTATGAACATTGGGGTCCATGTGCCTCTATGCATCAGGACTCCTGTATGCCTTGGGTAAATTCCTAGCAGTGCTACTGCGGGGTCAGAGGGGAGTCCTACTGTTAATTTTTTGAGGAACCTCCACACTGTTTTCCAGAGGGGTTGCACCAGCTTACATACCCACCAATAGTGTAGGAAGGTGCCTGTTTCTCCACATCCTCGCCAGCATCTTGAGTCTCCTAATTTGTTCATTTTAGCCACTCTGACCAGCATGATGTGGTATCTCAGTGTGGCTTTTATTTGTATTTCCCTGATGAGGAGGAATACTGAGCATCGTTTCATGTGTCTGTTGGCCATCTGGATATCCTCTTTGGAGAGGTGTCTGTTCATGTCTTCTGCCCATTTCTTCACTGGATTATTTGTTTTTCAGGTGTGGAGTTTGGTGAGTTTCTTATAGATTTTGGATACTAGCCCTTTATGTGATATGTCATTTGCAACTATCTTTTCCCATTAGGTCAGTTGCCTATTAGTTTTATTGATTCCTTTGCCGTGCAGAAGCTTTTTTTTCTTGATGAGTTCCCAGTAGTTCATTTTTGCTCTTGATTCCCTTGCCTTTGGGGTTGTGTCAAGTAAGAAATTGAGGTTAAGGAGGTTTTCTCCTGCTTTCTCTTCTAGGGTTTTGACCCCACTGTTGTTTAACATAGTGCTGCAAATCTTAATATCAGTAATCAGACAACAAAAGGAAATAAAAGACATCATAATTGGCAAAGAAGAAGTCACACTCTGCCTTTTCGCGGACGACATGATACTTTACATAGAAAACCTGAAAGACTCCACTGTAAGCCTACTGGAACTGATCTATGAATTCAGCAAAGTTGTAGGGTACAATATCAACGTACAGAAATCAGTTGCATTTTTATACATCAACAATGAAGCAACAGAAAGAGAAATCAAGAAACTGACCCCATTCACAATTGCACAAAAAAAACCCATAAAATACCTAGGAATAAACCTAACCAAAGATTATAGGAGACCTGTATGATGAAAACTATAGAAAACTGATGAAGGAAATTGAAGAAGACACAAGGAAATGGAAAAACATTCCATGCTCATGGGTCGGAAGAATAAATATTGTGAAAATGTATTACTACCCAAAGCAATCTACACATTCAATCCAATTCCAATCAAAATTGCACCAGCATTCCTCTCAAACCTAGAACAAACTATTCTAAAATTTGTATGGAACCACAAAAGACCCCGAATAGCCAAAGTAATATTGAAGAAGAAATCCAAAATGGGAGGCATCACCATCCCAGACTTTAGCCTCTACTACAAAGCTGTAATCATCAAGACAGTATAGTATTGGCACAAAAACAGACACATAGACTAATGGAATAGAATAGAGAACTCAGAATTGGACCTACAATTGTACGCCCAACTAATCTTTGACAAAGCGGGAAAGAGTATCCAATGGAAAAAAGACAGCTTCTTTAACAGATTGTGCTGGGAGAACTGGACAACAACATGTAGAAGAATGAAAGTAGATCATTTCCTCACACCATGCACAGAAATAAACTCAAAATGGATAAAGGACCTGAATGTGAGACAGGAAACAATCAAAACCCTATAGTCTCTTTTGAGACTCTCAACATTTATAGAATTGGTTGCAGGCTGGCCACTCTTCACTTGCTTTCAACTTCTCTTGACCTTCTTGTTGACTTTCAACTCTTCCTCTCATTCCTAGTCCTGGCGTCTCTCCTGAGTCCCTGACTTTTTTTTTTTTTTAACAAATAGTTTATTGTCAAGTTGGTTTCCATATAACACCCAGTGCTTATCCCCACAAGTGCCCTCCTCCATGCCTATCTCCCCCCACACACACACCCATCAGTCCTGAATGCTGAGTCCCTGACTTTTATATCCCATTATCTACTTGATATCTCCATTTGGGTGTTGCACAGCTTCCTCCAACCTTAAGTAACCAAAATTGAACTCTTGAGTCTGCAGAACTCCACCCCAACCTGCACTTTTCCCAGTTATCCTCATTTCAGTAAATGGCACCATTATCCATCCAGGTGCTCAAGCAAAAGATCTTTGTGTAGTCTATATTGGTGTGGTGGTTTGATCAATGTCTGACTCTTGGGCATCATCTTTCTTCTTTTTTCTTGTACTGTAACTACTGTGCCTCTCACGGTGTCAGGAACATAGTGAGCACTCAATAGACATTTGCTGAATAAGTATATTTTATTAATTAAACCTGATTCTAGCATTTTCATCATATTGCAAGGGTTTGTTTTTGGACCTTTGTTTTTTTTTCCCCTTGAATTCTAGCATCATCTTGCCCCTCTCTAACAAAGACTAAAACATGTTTTTGTCCCACACTAGCACAGATAAATTATTTTGAAAATTCAGAGGAGGGGAATAAGATGGGAAAATTATGGAAGGTTCATGGAGGAAGAATAATTTGAGCTTGGCCTTGAAAGAAGCCAGATTTTAATATATGGAGAGAGGGAGGCGAGGGAATGAGACATTACTGGTGGAGGAATTTACTAAGGGAAAAATAGAGACAGAGATAGAGAAGCACTGAGTATTTTGGGAACACAGCCAATAGACTGATCTGTGAAGAGGAATATACACTACAATTAGAAAGGTATGCTTCAGAATTTTTGGAGAGAAAAAGTGCCCAAAATTCATGTAAGAAACATGAATCTGCCTGGTAAAACTGTGCAGTATCAACTCTCTACTAAAACTGTTAAAACTATATATGAAAGCTGCGTAGATAGGGTATGAAATTAAAATCTGTTTCATTAGGTTATGACCAATTTTATTGTGAGACGAGCATGGCTGAGTTTTGAAGAATTCACAGAAATATGCTACTTTTGACAATATTAATATTTCATGTAAAATTCTTCACATCTTCAACATTCTCTCGGATTTGCTGAGAAATTCCGCAAGTGCAATTATTTCCCTTGTCATCTCATAGAAACACATGTTTCAAGCTCATCCATTCTGTGGGCACTCCAATTCTCCCATGGATTCTAAGGACACACCTTGGCCTAAGACAGTAGAAATGCAGTGTTGGGAGGGAGTAGTTTTCAGTTACGGAGACTCTGCTGGCCTTAGCATCAAGGAACAATTAGTGTGTAATGTAGAACAGTGTGATAAATTGTTCAATTTCAGGAAGAACAATTGTTGAAGGGAAAATGGATCCATGTATTTCTCACTTGAATACATTTGTGCTGGCTGCTTGCTTTTGTGAATTGGAGGCCACCCAGAAAGTTGCTGTTTTTAGCAGTGATTATTTCATCAGACTCATTTACATCTCTATTTTTGCAGAAATGCCTTTTCTTTCGGGTGGACTCCACTGGGGCTGGGAGTGTTCTTCAGATTTCTTGGCGTGGGCATGTATATGAGTGCAAGGAAAGAATACCTTCCTCACTCCAGCCTGACTTAGAAGAACTAAAGAGCTGCCTTCTAAGATGGGAAGTCCTCATATAGGAAAGTTAGTAGACATTCTTTGGCACTTCAAAGAACAGATCTAGGACCAATTGGCAGAAGTTCTGAAGAGGCAGACATTGGTTTAATGTAAGAGCTTTGTCACAATCAGCTGCTCAGAAAGGATGAGCTGACTAGTCAGAATGACTTTTGTGTCCCTGAAAGTGTTGAAATAACAGTTAACAAACTGTTAAGGATGTGGTAGAAAGAATTCCTGCATTGGGGGGTGGGAGGTAGAATAACCTTAAAAATCTTTTTCCAAGATCTGTTCATCTGTGAATCCTACTACCTGTATATCAAATTCTACCCATGTTTTAAGACCAAGCCCTAATCTCATTTTCTGCACAAGGCCTTCTACAGTACTTGACCATTCTCCATACTTGATACGAAATATTTATGGCCTTATGTAGTTAGTTCAAGTTGTCGAAACAGCTATCCCTACGTATATAGAACACACACACACACACACACACACATACACACACACAACATTGCATTTCTTACAGATGGTATATACGACAGACTCCTCTAACTTTTAACCCATTCATGAATTGTACCCTAAGCTTACTATCACCACCATCTGTATGGCAATCCAGAATGGGGTGAGATCTAGAGAAGGGATAAGGATATTGATTTCACACGTTGTTTCTTTTGCACTTACCTTGTTCAAGACCCTGTCCTAAGCTTCAGTGAACAAAATCCATTAGTGGATAAAATAGAAAAATACCCCTACCCTATGGAGCTTAGATGTATATGAAATACAAGTACATGAGGAGAACTCAATATATATTAATTTCCTTTCTTCTCAAAATTCCTCAGCTAGCATGATATCAAAGAAGCAATATTTATTGAACATCCATTGTGTTCTGTGTACTTACACATGTGATCTTATTCAATCCCTGAAACAACCCTAGGAAGTAAATATTCTCATCTACACTCGTTGTTGTTGTTGTTGTTGTTGTTGTTGTTGCTGTTGTTATTTATTCTTGAGAGAAAGAAAGAGAGAGAGAGACAGAGAAACAGAGAGACAGAGAGACAGAGAGAGCATGAGAAGGGGAGGAGGAGAGAGAGAGAGGGAGAGACAGAGGATGCCAAGCAGGCTCTGCACTGTCAATGCAGAGCCCAGCGCTGGGCTCAAACTCAGGAACCATGAGATCATAACCTGAGCCAATATCAAGAGTGGGACGCTTAACCAACTGAGCCACCCAGGCACCCCTCCTCATCTATACTCTTATATCAGAAAAACTGAGGGTCACAGGATTAAGAGTTTCATCTAAGACCAAATTATAAGTAGCACAAGTATAAGTTGCACATAGATCTGATTTCAGACTCACATTTCTGCATTATGCTGCTTCCAAGAAGCAAAATGTTTCTTGGTTATTTTATGGCTGGTAACCTTCTACATAGCAGAAGATCATCTTTTGTAAAATTACTTAAAATTTTTTTAATGTTTTATTTATTTTGAGAGAGAGAGAGAGATCGGGGGGAGTGGTCAGAGAGAGAGGGAGATACAGAATCCGAAGACAGGCTCCAGATTCTGTGCTGTCTGATGTGGGGCTCGAACCCATGAACCATGAGATCATGACCTGGGCCGAAGTTGGACGCTTAACCGACTGAGCCACCCAAGCGCCCCAATCTTTTGTAAAATTAAGTCATGATCTCTAAAGGTATGACCCGCATAGTTTAGGCTGCCTAAGAATCACATAGGAAGGTTGATAACAATGAAGATACAAGAATTGAAATGAGCCCAGCAATCTACACTTTTACAAGTATCTATCTGCAGATAGCTTTGGTATCCACATGCAATAGAACATACTTTTAAGAATGTAGCATCCTCTACAAGTCTAAAACGTTGTATTTGTGTGAGATTTTGACTAATCCCAATTATGTTATTTATAATGCATAAGAGCACTTTTGAGATTCATTAACAGTCAGTGTAATCATTATCATCAACTCCACCACCACCTCCAGCACCATAAGACAGTGGTCACCCATTTGTAAACCACTTTATGATATTTTTCTCTTTCTGGGGAATACCTGTGCAAGAGGTAGCCTTTTCTCTTCTGCTAGTACTTCCTGGTTAGAAGTACCATACAAAATCAACAAAACCAAACAGTTCTAGAGTGGGCTTTATAAAGTCATTAAAGTACAATTAGTGACTTGTTTTTAGATCATATACTTTGGGAATAATCAATGTTATCGGTTTAGACTATTCAGCCCACTGAAGACCTGGTTTTTCTCGCTCATTGGATTTACTTTTCTTTTAATGACCATGATGCCACATCCAACTACCTTTCAAAAACGTTGTCTTTAGTGGACCCATTGTTGACAAGAGAAGTTTTGTGCTTTGGGACTTAACTGCAGGACCTTTTCATTTTGAGAGTAAGGCTGATTGGTTACTGTTTATGGGAAATATAGGGTTTCAATAGCTGCATCTTGGAATTTACATGCTTTTCCATTCAACGACATTATAAGTGGTTAGAATATCTCTCACATTATCTTAGCATGGTTCTGGGTCCTCAATATACAATTGATTGATTATTCACAATAATAATAATAGCTAACATTTGTGGATTATTGACCATGTGTCAGCCACTATAGTACATGTTTCACATGCTAATCACTTTGTTCAATTCCCCTAATAATCTTTGTCTGTACTTCTATGGTTTTCGTTTTACAAATGAGGAAACTGGCTGAAACTCAGAGAACTTAAGCAACTTACTCAAGTGAACACAGCTAGGAAGTGGTAGAGTGGGAATTTAGAGCCAGTTTAATGACAGAGTTTTCCCTTCTGTTTCAACCTGTGTATTATATGCCTTATAAAAATGAAAGGGCAATATTTTAGAGAAGCTTGAACATTTGGATATGAAATTAAGGATTTACAGTTTAAGCTGGAAGAGAAAGAGATTCAATCATATTTGAATTTCCCAAACGTAAATTTTTGCTAACACATGTATATTTTCTTTTCTTACTTATTTATATTAATAAATTTTTTCTATATGTCTGTGCATTTAGTAAATAGACAGTGATAATAGCTGCCACCTGGTATCCTCAAAAATGGATTGTAAGTTAGAATGCAATTATAATTAATGGGCATGAAAATGAAAACTGTCAAATTAACACAGAGTATTATAGTTCAGAATGTAACGTGGCAACACTTTCGGCATAGAAATAAACATGGACTAATTAAACATCACTGCTTCCTATTGATGATTCTGCAGCCACATAGACACTTTGTCTCTCATCTCTATATGGGCACTATCTCTAGAAGTAGCCAGAAAACAGTAGTTTAGTGCTCGCTTGGATCTCAGCATTCCCTCCTCCTCCTTTGCTTCCCTGTAATTATGTTGTAGAGCGTTATTCCTTTTGGCATTTTATTATTGTTGCTATTATTCTTATTATATAGGTTTTTTTAATTAAACAAATAATCCCATTCACGTAAAATACCAAACTCTAAAGAAAAACCAAAAGATAAAAAGTAAAATTCTCCTCCTTCTCTGCCTCTACTCTGTGGTAGCCAGTAGTCACCAGATATAACAAGTGAAATTGTGGGGTGCCTGGGTGGTTCAGTCGGTTAAGCGTCTGACTCTTGGATATGACTCAGGTCATGATCCCAATGTTCTGTGACTTCGAGCCCTACATTACACTCTGTGCTGACAGTGTGGCGCCTACTTGGGATTCTCTCTTCCCCTTTCTATCTGCTTCTCTTTCTCTTAGAAAAAATATAAATAAATTAATTAAAATATAACTATAAGTTAGGTTGGCTATGTATTTACATGTTCATTGGTGATTTAGATTTTTATTTTGTGAACTGCTCTTTTTCTATTTTTTCTTATTGAATTTTGATAGCGCCTTAAATGTGAAAGAAATTGGCATTATTTCTGTCAACTACATAGCAAATATCTATTCATAGTTTATCATTTATCTTCTTTTTTAACGGCATTTTTTGAGTATAGAATGTTTTAATTTTTATGTAGCCACATTTGTTAAATACTTTCTTCACAGATCCCAGATTTTATATCTTCATTTGAAAAGTTTTTTTCCCATTCCAGTATTATTTTATAATTTCCTTCATGCTTTATTTATCCTTCTTTTAAAAATAAATTTAAAAATTTTATTTAAAAAGTAATATTGAGAAACTTTTTGGAACTAGATACCATGGGAATCCTCTTAGAGGATTCCTAAAAATATTAGAGAAATTATAACAAGTGTTCTATTAAATACATAGCTAACTCTCAGGAAAGTAAGATAAAATAAAAATATTGCTAGGATTCAGAAACAGAGAGGTAAAATCAGAGAAATAAATATATATTTTATTATATGGATGCCCTAGAGGTTGGTGCAGGAGGTAAAATGCTTAGTAGTCTAAAGGGTTGTATTTGAATACCTATGTGAAGATAGATAAAACCTTGGGGCAGTGCAAAGTGCCTTTAATATAAAACCAGAAAGCCAAAAGTCTACAACTTCAATGAAATTATGGGCTAGAAAAACATTAAATGCAATAATACACAGAAATAACAAGGAAATCTATCTTGGCTGGGATCTGAATGAGGAAACGTCTTTCCTGAAAATTTGTAATAATGGGTCATATGTCTCATAGATTTGAAGTTTTTACTTACACTACTTATAGGGTTTAGGAACTCTCAAGCCAAATATTTAACATAAAATAATTCCCAGCAATGGATTGGAAGAATTAATATGGTTAAACTGTCCATACTATCCAAAGCCTACAAATTCAGTTTAATCCCTATCAAAGTACCAACAACATTTTTCACAACATTAGAACAAATAATTCTAAAATTGGCATGGAACCATTGAAGATCCCAAATAGACAAAGCAATTCTGAGAAAAACAAAGCTGGAGGTATCACAATACCAGATTGCAAGATACACTACAAAGCTGTAGTAATACAAACAGTATGGTTCTGGCACAAAAATAGACACATCAATGGAACAGAATAAAAAACCCAGAAATAAAACCACACACTGCTATGATCCATTAAACTATGACAAAGGAGGGAAGAGTATGCAGTGGGGAAAAGATAGTCTCCTCAATAAATGAATATGCTGGGAAAATTGGACAGCTATATGTAAAAGAATGAAACTGGACCACATTCTTACACCATACACAAAAACAAACTCAAAATGGATTAAAGACCTAAATGTGAGGGTCACCTGGGTGGCTCAGTCGGTTGAGTGGCCGACTTCGGCTCAGGTCATGATCTCACGATTCGTGGGCTCGAGCCCCTCATCAGGTTCTGTGCTGACTGCTAGCTTGGAGCCTGGACCCTGTTTCAGATTCTGTGTCTCCCTCTCTCTCTGACCACCTCCCTTTCTCATGCTGTCTCTCTCTCAGAAATAAATAAAAAGCGTTAATTTTTTTTTTAAAAAAGACCTAAATGTGAGGCCTGAAACCATAAAAATCCTCGAAGAGAGCACAGGCAATAATTCCTCTAACATTGGTTGTAGCAAGATTTTTCTAGATATGTCTTCTAAGGCAAGGGAAATAAAAAGCAAAAATAAATGATTGGGACTACATCAAAATAAAAACCTTTTGTAGAGCTAAAGAAACCATCAACAAAATGCAGAGCAACTTACTGAATGGAGGAAGATATTTTAAAATGATATATCTGAAAAGAGTATTCATATATATATAACAACTATCCTCATATAAAAAAAATAAAATTTAAAAAGTTTGAAAAAATGGTCAAAAGACTTCCATAAACACACTACTAAAGAGAAAATTTAGGGGCTGAGGGGCAAGATGGCTGAGAAGTAGGGAGATCCGTGCATTGCACTCGCCCCCATTACTCACACGGAAAACAGCTGAAGGCATAGGAAACCTTACAGAACCCAAGAGATTGGGAGAGAAAGGACGCAGAATTCACTGAGAAAGACTTCTAATGTGAGTGCAAACTGGGGAAGATAAAATCAGGCAGGGATCGGAGACTGGAAGGACAGGGCGATCCCTGTCTGCGGGGAGTGAGAGGGGAAAAAGAGAGAGAACAAAACTACTCAAGATATGGGCCCTGCCGCTGGGAAACAGAAAAACCTCCGCTCAGGGCATAGAAGGACTGCGCGCCCGAAATCTTCCCTGAGCGGCTGGGCTGTGTGCCGGCACCACTCCTTTGTTCCGTTGTATTCTCAGCGGGGCTAGATTCCTGGAGGAGATGTGTGCAGAACTCTGTGCTCCGAGCTGGCTGGAACTTTAGAGGGAAGGCTAAGGGCTTAAAACTGGGAGATTTGCCTGTGAGTTCGTGTTTCGGGTTAAGAGACACAGAGGGACCTGATTTCCTTCTCTCCAGCGGGCCAGACGCACCCAGCAGACAAGCCCGCACCCATGCTCCCCAACAGGATCTAGAGGAACCGGAGCAGCGGCTTCTGGCTCCACCCCCAGGGCTAGGCAAGAGGCTTGGAATTGACCTGAGGTGATCACCTGCCAGGTTGTGGCTGCGGTTTCAGTCAGGCGAGCGGACTGCACTTGGAAACTAGCCGGCCTGGGTTAAAGAGTGCGACCCACCCAGCACGGGAGTTTACACACCCAAAAAAGCAAGGTGCAGCGCTCCGTTCAAGAAGGGACTGGTGCACCGCCACTCTCCTCATCACAACCCCTAAGGCAGAGCTCCCGCCTGACACATTGGATCACACCACGAGATCCATTCTAGAGAACAACACTCCTCCTTTTATTTATTTATTTATTTTTTTACTTTTTTTCCCGGAACACTGACCTGATTAACTTTGCTCACCGGCTTGCTTAAACAGACACAGTCCATCCTGTAGATGTAAATTCTACACCTACCAACACTTTCATCTCTTTCTCTCAGGAGTAATTCGACTATATAGTCTCTCTGGATAACACCAGCGTTCTTCTCTCACCTATCCAACCATATTCCACCCCTTAGCTCTTTGAAATGAGCTTCTTATCCCTCCTGCATGTTCATTCTATTCCCAATTTTGCCTCATCCCCGCCCTGTATTCTCTCTCTTTCTCTATGCTCTTCAACAAGCACTGCATACACACGGCTATTTAACTGCAGCTGGGAAATCTGGTTATATGCTTTAAACTGTTCTTTGTCCATCGGTTTTCTTCTTTTTTCCTTTTCTTTTCTTCTTTTTGACTCTTTTATGTATTTTTTTACTCTATTATTCCCTCTGCCTCCTCCGTCTTTTCTCTTACCTTTTTCGTTTTCCCTCTTGGTTTGCATGTTAGTTGAATTTGTCTGTGCATTTGGGTGCTCCTGCTCCCTGTGTATTTGTCTGTCTGTTTTCTTCTCCAGGGCTACCTCAAGAAACAAGCCAGAATACACAAGGTGGAGAGTCCCAAATATCACTGTGAGTAGGAAAATAAAATAACCAAGGTCCCAACAAGAGAGACCAAGAGATACCATTCAAAAAAGACTTTCTGACAAATATCATATGTTTGCACATATAGGAGGATTAGGAGGAACTTGACGGAGGAACAAGGGGGAGAAGAAGGGCGGAAATGGTGGGGGAAAGGGAGAGGCAAACCATGAGAGACTCTTGAATGCTGACAAAAACTNAACCATGAGAGACTCTTGAATGCTGACAAAAACTGAGGACTGATGGATGTGGGGGGGAGGGGGGATGGGCATAGAGGAGGACACTTATGGGGATGAGCACTGAGTGTTATGTGGAAACTAATTTGACAATAAACTATTTGTAAAAACAAAACAAAACAAAAAAAAAGACTTTCTGAAAGGATAAGCCCTGGACAGTCAAAGAGTCTTCTTGGATACAGCAGCGCTCATAGGAGCAGAGAGCATAACAAGTCTTTGAAACTAACAAGAGCCAGAAGACTAACTAAAATGATGAAAGCAAAGAGCTCCCCTCCAAAGAAATTCCAAGAAGAATTGACAGCTAATGAACTGATCAAAACAGATATAAGCAGCATAACTGAACAAGATTTTAGAATAATAATCATAAAATTAATAGCTGGGCTTGAAAAAAACATAAGGGACATCGAAGAAATTATGGCTACAGACAAAATGGAGAATATAAATAGGCATGAAGAATTTAAAAAACAATAAGATACATAATAAATTAGAGGCCTCCAATGCACGGATTGAAGAGGCAGAAAGGAGAATAAGTGATTGAGAAGACACCATTATAGAAAAACAAGAAGCTGATAAAAAAAAGAGACAAACTGATCCAGGAAGAGGAAAGAAGAGATTGAGAGCTCAGCGATACTGTCAAACTCAATGATATCCGTATCATAGGAATCCCAGAAGACGAAGAGAGAGGGAAAGGTGCTGAAGGAGTCCTGGAACAAATTATAGCAGAGAACTTCCGCAAACTGGGAAAGGAAGTAAACGTTGAAATACAAGAGGCTCAGAGGAATCCCCTCAGATGTAACTTGAATCGATCTTCTACAAGGCATATCATAGTAAAAATGGCAAAATATAAGGACAAAGAGAAAATTCTGAAATCAGCTAGGGAGAAAAGGGACCTAACATACAAAGGGAAACCTAATAGAGTGGTGACGAACCTGTCTACTGAAACTTGGCAGGCCAGAAAGGAATGGCAGGAGATCTTCAATTTCATGAACAGTAAAAAATGCAGCCAAGAATCCTCTATCCAGCAAGCCTATCATTCCAAATAGAATGAGAGATAAAAATCTTTCCAAATAAACAGACATTGAAATAATTCGTCAACACTAAGCCAGCCATACAAGAAATCTTGAGGGGGATGCTCTGAAGGACAGGTTGCAGGGAACAAAGATACCAGAGACACCACCACAAACATGAACCCTAAAAAGATTCAAAGATTCTAAACCCACATATTTCAATAATAACATTGAATGTAAATGGGCTGAATGCTCCAATCAAAAGACATAGGGTAGCAGAATGGATAAAAAAACAAAATCCACCTATATGCTGTCTACAAGAAACTCATTTTAGAATGGAAGATACCTTCAGATTAAAAGTAAGGGGATGGAGAAATATATATCATGCTACGGGAAATCAAAAGAAAGCTAGAGTAGCTATACAGTAGCTATACTATATCAGACAAACTGGACTTTAAATTAAAGACAATCACAAGAGATGAAGAAGGGCAATACATAATAATTACAGGGTCCATCCATCAGGAAGAACTAACAGTCATAAATGTCTATGCACCAAATATGGGAGCACCTAAATATCTAAAACAATTATCACAAACAGAAACAAGCTTATAGATAAGAATGTGCTCATAGCAGGGGACTTTAATACTCCACTTACAGCAATGGATAGGTTAATCAAACAGAAAATCACTAAAGAAATAATGGACTTGAAAGACACATTGGACCAGATGGATCTGACAGGTATATTTAGAACTTTACATCCTGAGGCCAGGGAATTTACTTTCTTCTCAAATGCGCATGGCACATTCTCCAAGATAGATCACATACTGCGATATATAGCAGCCCTCAATAAATGCAAAAGAATTGAGATCATACCATGCACTCTCTCAGATCATAATGCTTTGAAATTTGAAATCAATCACAGGAAGAAGTCTGGAAAACCTCCAAAAACATAGAGGTTAAAGAACACCCTACTGAGGAATGAATGGGCCAATCAGGCAATAAGGGATGAAATTAAAAAATATATGAAAACAAATGAAAATGAAAACACAACAATCCAAAATCTATGGGATGCGGCAACGGCAGTCCTAAGAGGAAAGTACATTGCTCTCTGCCTATTTCAAGAGATTAGAAAAAGCGCAAGTCCAAAATCTAAGAGCATACATAAAGGAACTAGAGGCAGAGCAAAAAAAAAAAAAAAATGCCCTATGCCAGTAGAAGAAGAGAAATAGTAAAAATTAGACAGAAATAAGCAACATAGAGATCAAAGAAACAATTGAACAGATCAATGAAACCAAGAGTTGGTTTTTTGAAAAAATAAACAAACTTGAGAAACCTCTAGCCAAGCTTCACAAGAAGAAAAGAGAGAGCACCAAAATAGACAAAATCATGAATGAAAATGGACTTATTACAACCAAGCCTTCAGAAATACAAACAATTATCAGGGAATACTATGATAAATTATATACCAACAAATTGGACAACTTACAAGAAATGGACAAATTCCTAAACACATACTCACTAGCAAACTTCACACGGGATGAGGTAGGAAATCTGAAAAGACACATGACTACTGAAGAAATCGAATCAGTGATCAAAAATCTCCCAACAAATAAGAGCCCTGGACCTGATGGCTTCCCTGGGGAATTCTACCAGACATTTAAAACAGAATTAATCCCAATTCTTCTCAAGTTACTCCAAAAAATTGAAATCGCAGGAAAACTCCCGGACTCATTTTATGAAGCCAGCATCACTCTGATTCCCAAGCCAGACAGAGATCCAGCAAAAAAGAGAACTACAGGCCAATATCGTTGATGAAAACGGATGCAAAAATCCTCAACAAGATCCTTGCAAATCGAATCCAGCAGCACATAAAAAGAATCATCCAACAAGATCAAGTGGGATTCATTCCTGGGTTACAGGGCTGGCTCAATCAATCAATGTGATCCGTCACATCAACAAAAGAAAAGATAAAAACCATATGATCCTGTCAATAGATGCAGAAAAAGCATTTGACAAAATACATCATCCCTTCTTAATAAAGACTCCAGAGAAAGTCGGGATAGAAGGAACCTACTTAAACATCATAAAAGCCATCTATGACAAGCCTTCAGCTAACATCATCCTCAACGGGGACAAAGGGAGAGCTTTCCGCCTGAGAACAGGAACACGGCAGGGATGTCCACTCTCACCACTGTTGTTTAACATAGTGCTGGAAGTCCTAGCATCAACCATCAGAAAACAAAAGGAAATCAAAGGCATCAGAATTGGCAAAGAGGAAGTCAAACTTTCACTCTTCGCAGATGACATGATGCTGTACATAGAAAAGCCGACAGACTCCACCAGAATTCACTAGAACTGAACCAAGAATTCAGCCAAGTTTCAGGGTACAAAATCAACATACAGAAATCGGTTGCATTTTTATACACCAACAATGAAGCAAGAGAAAGAGAAATCAAGAAACTGATCCCATTCACAATCGCACAAAAAAACATAAAATACCTTGGAATAAACTTAACGAAGGATATAAGAGATCTGTATGATGAAAACTATAGAAAACTTATGAAGGAAATTGAAGAAGACATAAAGAAATGGAAAAACATTCCATGCTCATGGATAGGAAGAATAAACATAGTTAAAATGTCATTACTACCCAAAGCAATCTTCACATTCAATGCAAACCCAATCAAAATTGCACCAGCATATTTCTCAAAACTAGAACAAACTATCCTAAAATTTGTATGGAACCAAAAAGACCCCGAATAGCCAAAGTAGTATTGAAGAATAAAACCAAAACGGGAGGTATCACCATCCCAGACTTTAGCCTCTACTACAAAGCTGTCATCAGCAAGACAGTATGGTATTGGCACAAAAACAGACCCATAGACCAATGGAACAGAATTGAGAACTCAGAAGTGGACCCAAAAGTATACAGCCAACTGATCTTTGACAAAGCAGGAAAGAATATCCAATGGAAAAAAGACAGCCTTTTTAACAGATGGTGTTGGGAGAACTGGACAGCAACATGCAGAAGAATGAAACTAGATTATTTTCTCACCCCATATACAAAAATAAACTCAAAATGGATAAAGGACCTGAACGTGAGACAGGAATGGAATACTACATGGCAATGATAGAGAATGAAATCTGGCCATGTGTAGCAAAATGGATGGACCTTGAGGGTGTTATGCTGAGCGAAATAAGTCAGGCAGAGAAGGACAAATATCATATGCTTGCACGTATAGGAGGATTGGGAGGAACATAATGGAGAACCATGGCAGAGAAGAAGGGGAGAAATGGTGGGGGAAAGGGAGAGAGGCAAACCATGAGAGACTCTTGAATGCTGAGAACAAACTGAGGACTCATTGGTGAGGGGGGGAGGGTGGAGATGGCCATGGAGGAGGGCACTGTGGGCGTGAGCACCGGGTGTTACATGGAAACCAAGTTGACAATAAACTATCTGTAAAAAAAATAATAGTAAAAAATAAAAAAAGAGAAAATTTAAATGGCCAACCACATTGGAAATAAGGCAGAGAAATTTAGCCTTAATGAGATACTACAAAATAGACAAAATTAAATTTTTTACATTAACTATTGTTGGAAAGGAAAAGCACACCAGCAATTCTCACAGCTGCTGAGAACATAAATTGATACAATCTTTTAATAAAGATAAAATGCCATATCCATTTCCTCATGCCTTTACTAACACATTACACTATTTAAAAATAAATGAACATCCATGTTGCTACACATGCCCAGATTTCATTCTTCCCATTCCCATGTAGTATTCCATCGTATAGATAAACCAGACCTTCTTGATCCATTCGTCCGTTGATGGACCCTTAGGCTCTTATCATGTTTTGGCTATTGTGGAGAGTGCTGCTATGAACATTGGGGTACATGTGCTCCTATGCATCAGCACTCCTATATCCCTAGGGTAAATTCCTAGCAGTGCTATTACTGGGTCATAGGGGATTTCTATTGTTAATTTTTTGAGAAACCTCCACACAGTTTTCCAGAGGGGCTGCACCAGATTCCATTCCACCAACAGTGTAGGAGGGTGCCCGTTTCTCTACATCCTCGCCAGCATCTAGAGTTCTCTGATTTCCTCCTTTTAGCCACTCTGGCTGGTGTGAGGTGGTATCTCAGTGTGGTTTTGATGTGTATTTCCCTGATGAGTAGGGATGCTGAGCATCGTTTCATGTGTCTGTTGGCCATCTGGATGTCCTCTTTGGAGAAGTGTCTGTTCATAACTTCTGCCCATGTCTTCACTGGGTTGTATGTTTTCCAGGTGTGGAGTTTGGTGAGTTATAGATTTTTTATATTAACCCTTTATCTGATATGTCATTTGCAACTATCTTTTCCCATTCTGACGGTTGCTTATTAGTTTGATTGATTTTTTCCTTTGCCGTGCAGAAGCTTTTAATCTTGATGCGGTCCCAATAGTTTATTTTTGCTCTTGATTCCCTTGCTTTTGGGGATGTGTCAAGTAAGAAATTCCTGCGGTGGAGGTCAAGGAAGTTGTTTCCTGCTTTCTCCTCTAGGATTTTGATGGTTTCCTGTCTTACGTTCAGGTCCTTTATCCATTTTGAGTTTATTTTTGTATATGGTGTGAGAAAATGATCTAGTTTCATTCTTCTGCATTTTGCTGTCCAGTTCTCCCAGCACAATCTGTTAAAGAGGCTGACTTTTTTCCATTGGATACTCTTTTCTGCTTTGTCAAAATTAGTTGGTTTTGTATTTGTGGGTCCAATTCTGAGTTCTCTATTCTATTCCATTGGTCTATGTGTCGGTTTTGTGCCAATACCATACTCTCTTGATGACGACAGCTTTGTAGTAGAGGCTAAAGTCTGGGATGGTGTTACCTCCCGTTTCGGTTTTCTTCTTCAATATGACTTTGGCTATTCAGGGTCTTTTGTGGTTCCATACAAATTTTAGGATAGTTTGTTCTAGTTTTGAGAAGTATGCTGGTGCTATCTTGATAGGGATTACATTGAATGTG
Source organism: Hyaena hyaena (assembly GCF_003009895.1). Lineage (NCBI taxonomy): Eukaryota > Metazoa > Chordata > Mammalia > Carnivora > Hyaenidae > Hyaena > Hyaena hyaena. The sequence continues at coordinate 319,777 of NW_024081877.1, forward strand.
AAGATTGCTTTGCATAGTAATGACATTTTAACTATGTTTATTCTTCCTATCTATGAGCATGGAATGTTTTTCCATTTCTTTGTGTCTTATTCAATTTCCTTCATAAGTTTTCTATAGTTTTCATCATACAGATCTCTTATATCCTTGGTTAGGTTTATTCCTAAATGCTTTATGGTTTTTTGTTCAATTGTGAATGGGATCAGTTCCTTGATTTCTCTTTCTGTTGCTTCATTGTTGGTGTATAAGAATGCAACTGATATCTGCACGTTGATTTTGTACCCTGCAACTTGGCTGAATTCTTCGATCAGTTCTAGTAGGCTTCTGATGGAGTCTGTCGGGTTTTCTATGTAGAGTATGATGTCTTCTGCAAAAAGTGAAAATTTGACGTCTTCTTTACCAATTCTGATGGCTTTGATTTCCTTTTGTTGTCTGATGGCTGATGCTAGGACTTTCAGCAGTATGTTAAACAACAGTGGTGAGAGTGGACTTCCCTGTCATGTTCCTGATCTCAGGGGGAAAGCTCTCCGTTTTTCCCCGTTGAGGATGATGTTAGCTGAGGGCTTCTCATAGATGGCTTTTATGATGTTTAAGTAGGTTCCTTTTATCCTGACTTTCTCTGGAGTCTTTATTAAGAAGGGATGCTGTATTTTGTCAAATACTTTTTCTGCAACTATCTACAGGATCATATGGTTTTTACCTTTTCTTTTGTTGATGTGATGGATCACAATGATTGATTTGCGAATATTGAAACAGCTGTGTAACCCAGGAATGAATCTTAATTGATCTTGATGGATGATTCTTTTTATATACTGTTGGATTCGATTTGCACGTATCTTCTTGAGGAATTTTTCATCCGTTTTCATCAAGGATATTGGCCTGTAGTTCTCTTTTTTTTTTTGCTGGATCTCTGTCTGGCTTGGGAATCAGAGTGATGTTGGCCTCATGAAATGATTCTGGAAGTTTTCCTTCGATTTCCGTTTTTTGGAATAACTTAAAAATAATTGGGATTAATTCTGTTTTAAATGTCTGGTAGAATTCCCCGGGGAAGCCATCAGGTCCAGGGCTCTTATTTGTTGGGAGATTTTTGATAACGGATTCGATATCGTCACTTGTTATGGGTTTGTTCAGATTTTCTAACTCTTCCCATGCGAATTTTGGTAGTGAGTGTGTGTTTAGGAATTTCTCCATTTCTTCTAAGTTATCCAATTTTTTGGCATGTAAGTTTTCATAGTATCCCCTGATAACTGCTTGTATTTCTGAAGGATTGGTTGTAATAAGTCCATTATCATTCATGATTTTGTTTATTTTGGTGCTCTCTCTTTTCTTCTTGTGAAACCTGGCTAGTGGTTTCTCAAGTTTGTTTATTTCTTCAAAAAACCAACTCTTGTCTTCATGGATATGTTCAATTGTTTCTTTGGTCTCTATGTCGTTTATTTCTGCTCTGATTTTTACTATTTCTCTTCTTCTACTGGGTTTGGGGTGCTCTTGCTGCTCTGCCTTTACTTCCTTTAGGCGAGCTGTTAGATTTTACACTATCGCTTTTTCTAATTTCTTGAAATAGGCCTGGAGTGCAATGTACTTTCCTCCTAGGACTGCCTTTGCCGCATCCCATAGATTTTGGATTGTTGTGTTTTCATTTTCATTTGTTTCCGTATATTTTTTAATTTCATCCCTTATTGCCTGATTGGCCCATTCATTCCTCAGTAGGGTGTTCTTTAACCTCTATGTTTTTGGAGGTTTTCCAGACTTCTTCCTGTGATTGATTTCAAATTTCAAAGCATTATGATCTGACAGAGTGCATGGAATGATCTCAGTTCTTTTGCATTTATTGAGGGCTGCTATATATCACAGTATGTGATCTATCTTGGAGAATGTGCCATGTGCACTTGAGAAGAAAGTGAATTCCCTGGCCTCAGTATGATATAGAGTTCTCAATATATCTGTCAGATCTATCTGGTCCAATGTGTCTCTCAAGTCTATTGCTTCTTTAGTGATTTTCTGTCTGGTTGATCTATCCATTGCTGTAAGGGGAGTCTTAAAGTCCCCTACTATTATCACATACTTATCTATAAGATTGTTTCTCTTTGGGATTAATTGTTTTAAATATTTAGGTGCTCCCATATTCGGTGCGTAGACATCTATAATTGTTAGTTCTTCCTGATGGATAGATCCTATAATTATTATGTAGTGCCCTTCTTCATCTCTTGTTATTGTCTTTAATTTAAAGTCCAGTTAGTCTGATATAAGTATAACTACTCCACCTTTCTTTTGACTTCCCCTAGCACAATATATATTTCTCTATCCCCTTACTTTTAATCTGAAGGTATCTTCCAGTCTACAATGCCTTTCTTGCAGACAACAAATAGATGCATTTTGTTTTTTTATCCATTCTGCTATTCTCTGTCTTTTGATTGGAGCATTCAGCCCATTTACATTCAGTGTTATTTTTGAAATACGTGGGTAGAGTCATTGTGTCCTTTGTGGGTTTCATGCTTGTGGTGTTGTCTCTGGTATCTTGCATTCCTTGCAACACTTCCTCCGAGAGTCCTCCTCAGGATTTCTTTTAGGGCTTGTTAAGTGGTGACAAATTCTTTCAATTTTTGTTTATTTGGAAAGACTTTGATCTCTCCTTCTATTCTGAATGAGAGACTCGCTGGATAGAGAATTCTTGGCTACATATTTTTTCTTGTGATTTCAATCATCACATTGAAGATCTCCTGCCATTCCTTTCTGGCCTGCGAAGTTTCAGTAGATAGGTCTGTCACTACTCTGATAGGTTTCCCTTTGTATGTCAGGGCCCTTTTCTCCCTAGCTGCTTTCAAAATTCTCTCTTTGTCCTTATATTTAGCCAGTTTCACTATGATATGACTTGCAGATGATCGATTCATGTTACATCTGAGGGGAGTTCTCTGTGCCTCTTGAATTCCAACTTCTACTTTCCTCTCCAGGTCGGGGAAGTTCTCTGCTATAATTTGTTCCAGGACTCCTTCAGTACCTTTCCCTCTCTCTTCCACTTCTGGAATTCCTATGATAAGGATATTGTTCCATTTGATTTTATTGCTGAAGCCTCAAACTCTCTTTTCATATTCCTGGATCAGTTTATCTCTCTTTTTCTTAGTTTCTTCTTTTTCTATATTAGTGTCTTCTGAATCACTTATTCTCCTTTCTGCCTCTTCAATCCGTGCATTGGACGCCTCCAGTTTATTATCTCATTTATCGCATTTTTTAATTCACCATAACTATTTTTAAGCTCCATATTGTTTGTAGCTGTAGTTTCTCTGGTCTCCTCCATGCTTTTTTTCAAGCCTGGCGATTAATTTTATGATTATTGTTCTTAATTCTTGTTCAGTTATGCTCCTCATATCTGTTTTGAGCAGTTCATTAGCTGTCAATTCTTCTTGGAATTTCTTTGGAGGAGAGCTCTTTCCTTTCTTCATTTTAGTTAGCTTTCTATCTGTTGTTAGTTTTAAAGACTTGTTATGCACTCTGCACCTGTGAGCGCTGCTGTACCCATGAAGACTCTTTGACTGTACAGAGCCTATCTTTTCAGAAAGTGTTCTTTGAATGGTATCTCTTGGTCTCTCTTGTTGAGACCTTGGTTATTTTATTTTCCTACTCGTAGTGATATTTGGGACTCTACACCATGTGTACTTTGGCTTGTTTCTTGAGGTTGCCCTGGAGAGGAAAACAGACAGACCAACACACAGGGAGCAGAGACACACAAATGCAAAGACAAGTCCAACTAACATGCAAACAGAGAGGGAAAACAAAAAAGTTAAGAGAAAAGATGGAGGAGGGAAGGTGAATAATAGAAAATAAAAAATACATTAAAAAGTCAGAAAGAAGAAAAGAAAAGGAAAAAAGAAAACCGATGGAGAAAGAACGGTTTACATCATATAACCATATTTCCCAGCTACAATTAAATAGCCAGCTGTATGCAGTGCTGGTTGGAGAGCATAGAGAAAGAAAGAGAAGAGAGGGCAGGGATGAGGCAAAATTGGAAATAGAATGAACAGGCAGAAGAGGTAAGAAGCCTTTTTCAAAGAGCTAAGTGGTGGAATATGGTCGGAGAGGTAAGAGAAGGACGCTGGTGTTATCCAGAGAAACTATATAGTCGAGAGAAAGACTGAGAGAAAGAGATGAAAAAGTAGGTAGGTGTAGAATTTACATCTACAGAATGGACTAAATGTTACTGTTTAAGCAAGCCAGTGAACAGAATTAATCAGGTCAATGTTCCTGAAAAAAACGAAAAAAAAAAAGAAAAGAGGAAGGCAGCTCTCTGGCAGGGATGGGTGTGGTTTGATCCAATGCGTCATGTGGGAGTTTTGCCTTGACAATTGTGGGGAGGAGAGTGGCGGCGCTCCAGTCCCTTCTTGAACCAAGCGCTGCACCTCACTTTTTTGGGTGTGTAAACTCCCTGAGCCTGGGGGTGCAGCCAACGTGCGTTGTGCTCTTTAACCCAGGCCAGGCCTCATTTCCAAATCCCAGTCCGGCTTGCCCCACTGAAATTGCCATAGACACAACCTCGCAGGCGATCTCCTCAGGGCTATTCCAAGCCTCTTGTTTAGCCCTGGGGATTGAGCCAGAATCTCTCCTCCCTTCTGCAGGTCGGGTTGGTGAGCAAGGATGGGGGTTTGTCTCGGGGTCGCCTCGGGTCTGCTGGAGAGTGGGAAACCGGGTCCCTCTGTGTCTCATCACCCGAAACATGAACTCGTGGGCAAATCTCCCAGTTTACATCCCTTCACCTCCCCTCTAGGGGTCGAGCCGAGCCAGGAGCACAAAGGAGCGGTCGGTGCACAGCCCCTCCAGGACAAGTTGGCGCGTGGGGATTTGGTGCGCAGGGAATTGGCGAGCAGGGTCCTTCTGTGCCCGGAGCAGAGGTTTTTCTGTTCCCCAGTGACAGAGCCCGTGTCTTGAGTAGTTTTGGCCTCTCTCTTTCCTCTCTCACTTCCCGCATAGGAGGATCGCCCCTGTCCCTCTGAGTCTCTGATCCCGGCCTGATTTTATCTTCCCCAGTTTGCACTCACGTTAGAAGGCTTTCTCAGTGGATTCTGCATCTTTTTTCTCTCTATCTCTTGGGTCCTGTAAGGTTTCCTATGGCTTCAGATCTCTTCCGTGTGAGATATGGGAGCGAGTGCAATGTACCGAGCTCTCTACTTCTCTGCCATCTTGCCCCTCCCTTCTCATTTTATTTTATTTATCTTTTTTATTTCTAGGAGAGAGAGAGAGAGACAGCGTGAGCAGGGGAGGGTCAGAGAAAGAGGGAGTCACAGACTGAAACAGGCTCCAGGCTCTGAGCTGGCAGTCAGCACAGAGCCCAATGCGGGGCTCGAACCCACGAACCGCGAGATCATGACCTGAGCGAAAGTCGGACGCTTAACCGACTAAGCCACCCGGGCGCCCCTCATTTTATCTTTTTAAATTTTTTTTTTAATGTTTTATTTATTTCTAGGAGAGAGAGAGAGAGAGACAGCGTGAGCAGGGGAGGGTCAGAGAAAGAGGGAGTCACAGACTGAAACAGGCTCCAGGCTCTGAGCTGGCAGTCAGCACAGAGCCCAATGCGGGGCTCGAACCCACGAACCGCGAGATCAAGACCTAAGCGAAAGTCGGACGCTTAACCGACTAAGCCACCCAGGCGCCCCTCATTTTATCTTTTTAACAACTCTATGAAGTAGAACTATTATCATCACCATTAAACAATTATTTAACAAATAAAATTACTATAAGATATAATTGTGTACCTTTTATTCCATTTAATAATCTTCCTTGGAGATGCATTCTTAGCATTTCACATAGATCTTCATTCTGTTAATTTTTGCATAGCAGGTGATCAGGTAGATATATCATTATTTATTTAATCAGTCCCCTGCTAAGGGACATTTGAGTTTTTCACAGTCTTGTGCTAGTATAAATAGTATTTCAGTGAACAATCATGTACATTTCTCTTGGCATACTTCTGTGAATATTTCCTTAGTTTAAATTTCTAGCAGTGGAATTGCTAAGTCAAAGTGTAGAAGCAGTTATAATTTTGATGGATTATGCTAAATTGTTCTTCAATTAATTTGTACCACATTTTCTCCAACAGAATATAAAAGCCCTTTACTTCTACTTGACATATGGGGAAATAAAGTCTCAGAGAGGTTAAGTAAATTGTTCAAGGTCACAAAGCTAGTAAATAGCAGATGTAGTCTTGTACACATATTTGTTTAACCATAGTCCTCTCATTTTCCCAGACTATATTGTAAATAACAGCAAAGAGAGATCAATTTTGTTGTACATATTTTAAGTGTATTTATTGAACATAATCTTTAATAACATGGCTGTTTTGATAAGATTATCTTTTTTTGTATCATGTGGTCTAGAACAAGACTGAGCAAACTATCATTTATCATTTATCAGCCAAGCTTGGCCCACCAACTATTTTTATTTGATGTGCAAATTAAAAATGGTTTTTACTTTTAAGAATGATTGGGGAAAAAAAACAAAAACAAAAGAAGGATACTATTTGTAACACATAAAAATTTCATAAATTTAAGTCAGGGTTTATAAAAAAAATTTATTGGAACACAGCCATACATGACCATTCATTTATTTACTTTTTAATGTTTATTTATTTATTTTGAGGGAAGAGCAGGGCAGGGGCAGAGAAAGAGAGGGAGAGAGAAATTCCCAAGCAGGCTCCATGCTGTCAGTACAGAGCCTGATGTGGGGCTTGATCTCATGAACCATTAGATCATGACATGAGCCATAATCAAGAGTTGGACACTTAACTGACTGAGCCACTCAAGTGCCACTTGACCACTCATTTATATATTGTTCAATGAGGCTGCTTTCATGCTACAAAAGCAGAGCTGAATAGTATTGACAGAGATTGAGTGGCATACAAATCCTAAATTATTTACTATCTGGCCTTTCCCAGAAAAAGTTTGCTTGTACTTGGTTTAGAACTACAGGATTGGTCATTTAACAGATAAGTGCTTACTCTTTATGAAAGCAAACTCAGGAAGCAACTTAGTTCTATGATTTTCAAATTTACTTTGATTTGTTGAAGCCCCCATTTCAAATAAAATATTATCTAACCCAAATAGTAATATTGATAAAGCAGAACTGCTCTGATCAGTGTCATGGTATGGATAGGAGTCCAAGAGTCTCACACAACTGGCTTTCTATTTGGTCTTTCTTTTTGCCTTCTCTCTTGGAAGTTCTTGAAGTATTCATAGTACTATAGGCTTATGAAATCCAAGGCATCCATGGAATGTCATTTGACAATTATTAGTACATTTAATCCATTTTACAGAGAAAGATAAAAACCCAGAAAAGTTAAGTCATTTTCTGAAAAAAATTCAGTGGCATGAGTGAAGCAATCATCCAAGTATCTGGATTTGAGTGTATATGGGGCAAGGTGGTCCTGGTGTTTGTACAAATAAAATTTATAACTAAGGTCAACCTTCTCTGTAGATGAAGTTTCTTCTGACCAAAGTTAACATAAACTGTCTATACTGGAAGTACATTTATAAGTCATGTAGTTCAAACCTTCATCTGTTTGTGATTGTTTTAAATATTTAGGTGCTCCCATATTCGGTGCATAGACATTTATGATTGTTAGTTCTTCCTAATTGATAGACCCTGTCATTATTAGGTAATGCCCTTCTTCATCTCTTGTTATTGTCTTTAATTTAAAATCCAGTTTGTCTGATATAAGTATAGCTACTCCAGCTTTCTTTTGATTTCCAGTAGCATGATATATTTTTCTCCATCCCCTTACTTCTAATCTGAAAGTATCTTCCAGTCTAAGATGAGTTTCTTAAGACAGCAAATAGATGCATTTTGTTTTTTTTTATCCATTCTGCTACCCTATGTCTTTTGATTGGAGCATTCAGCCCATTTACATTCAGTGTTATTACTGAAATATTTGGGTTTAGAGTCTTTATGTCTTTTGTGGGATTCATGTTTGTGGTGGTGTCTCTGGTATCTTTGTTCCTTGCAACATTTTCCTCAGAGAGTCCCCCTCAGGATTTCTTGTGGTGCTGACAAATTCTTTCAATTTCTGTTTATTTGGAAAGACTTATATCTCTCCTTCTATTCTGAATGACAGGCTTGCTGGATAGAGGATTCTTGGCTGCATATTTTTTCTGTTCTTTACATTAAAGATCTCCTGCCATTCCTTTCTGGCCTGCCAAGTTTCAGTAGATAGGTCTGTCACCACTCTGATAGGTTTGCCTTTGTATGTTAGAGCCCTTTTCTCCCTAGCTGGTTTCAGAATTTTCTCTTTGTCCTTATATTTTGCCATTTTTAGTATGATATGCCGTGCCAAATATCAATTCAAATTACATTTGAGGGGAGTCCTCTGAGCTTCTTGTATTTCAACGTTTATTTCCTTCCCCACGTTGGGGATGTTCTCTGCTATAATTTGTTCCAGGACTCCAGCACCTTCCCCTCTCTCTTCCCCCTCTGGGATTCCTATGATACAGATATTGTTGCGTTTGACCATATTGCTGAGCTCTCGAACTCTTCTTTCATGTTCCTGGATCAGTTTGTCTCTTTTTTTCTCAGTTTCCTCTTTTTCTATAATGGTGTCTTCTAAATCACTTATTCTCCTTTCTGCCTCTTCAGTCAGTGCATTGGAGGCTTCTAATTTATTATGTATCTCATTTATCGCATTTTTTAATTCATCATGCCTAGTTTTATTCTCCGTGTTGCTTGTAGCTATAGTTTCTTTGATGTCCACTATGCTTTTTTCAAGTCCAGCTATTAATTTTATGATTATTGTTATAAAATCTTGTTCAGTTATGCTGCTTATATCTGTTTTCAGCAGGTCTTTAGCTATCAAGTCTTCTTGGAATTTCTTTGGAGGAGAGCTCTTTCGTTTCGTCATTTTAGCTAGCTTTATGTCTCTTGGGAGTTTTAAAGGCTTGTTATGCTCTCTGCACCTGTGAGCACTGCTGTACCCAAGAAAACTCTTTGAATGTCCAGGACGTATCCTTTCGGGCAGTACTTTTGAATGGTATCTCTTGGTCTCTCTTGTTTAGACCTTGGTTATTTCATTTTCCTACTTGTAGTGATATTGGGATTCTTCATCGTATGTACTTTGCCTTGTTTCTTGAGGCAGCCCTAGAGAAGAAAATAGAAAGACAAACACACAGGGAGCAGAGGCACACAAACGCACAGACAAATCCAACTAACATACAAACAGTGAGGGAAAACAAAAAAGTTAAAGAAAAGATGGAGGAGGGAAGGCGAATAATAGAAAAAAATACATTAAAAAGTCAGAAAGAAGAAAAGAAAAGGAAAAAAGAAGAAAACCGATGGACAAAGAATGGTTTAAAGCATATAACTGGATTTCCCAGCTACAATTAAATAGCCGGGTGTATGCAGTGCTGGTTGAAGAGCATACAGAAAGAAAGAGAAGACAGGGCCGGGATGAGGTAAAATTGGAAATAGAATGAACAGGCAGAAGAGGTACGAAGCCCTTTTCAAAGAGCTAAAGGGGGGAATATAGTTGGATAGGTGATAGAAGGATGCTGGTGTTATCCAGAGAAACTATATAGTTTAATTACTCCTGAGACAAAGAGATGAAAAAGTAGGTAGGTGTAGAATTTACATTTACAGAATTGACTAAATGTGACTGTTTAAGCAAGCCGGTGACAAGAGTTAATCAGGTCAGTGTTCCGGCAAAAAAAAAAAAGGGGGGGAAAAAACAACAACAACAACAAAAGGGGGGGGCAGCTCTCAGGCAGGGATGGGCATGGTGTGATCCAATGCGTCAGGCGGGAGCTCTGCCTTGGCGGTTGTGGGGAGGAGAGTGACGGTGCTCCAGTTCCTTCTGAAACCAAGCCCTGCACCTCGCTTTTTCAGTGTGTAAACTCCCCGTGCCGGGGGCACAAAGTGGGTTGTGCTCTTTAACCCAGGCCAGGCCTAGTTTTCAAATCCCCTTCCACGTGCCCCACTGAAATTGCCATAGACACAACCTCTCAGGTGATCTCTTCGGGGCAATTCCAAGTCTTTTGCCCAGCCTTGAGGATGGAGCCAGAATTGCTGTTCCCTTCTCCTCTGAGTCGGGTTGGCGAGCATGGGCGGGGGTCTGCCGGTGGGGTGCGCTGGGCCTCTGGAGAGAGGGAAACCAGGTCCCTTTGAGTCTCGTCACCCAAAACATGAACTCGTGGGCAAATCTCTCAGTTTTTAAGCTCTTCGCCTTCCCTCTAGAGTTCCAGCCAGCCAGGAGTGCAGCGACCCGGTACTTGCGCATGGTTCCCCCAGGAGTCAGGACAGCCAGGAGCACAATGGCGCGGTAGGCGCGCAGCTCCTCTAAGCGTCCAGCCTGCCAGGAGCACAAAGATGTGGTCTGTGCGTGCAGCCCCTCCAAGATGAATTGGCGCGCGGGGACCTGGCGCTCAGGGATTTGGCTCGCACCATCCTTCTGTGCCCCGAGCAGAGGTTTTTCTGTTTCCCAGCCACAGGGACTGTGTCTTGAGTGGTTTCAGACTCTCTCTTTTTCCCCTCTCACTCTCCGCAGAGGGGGATCGCCCCGGTCCCTGGAGTCTCCGATACTGGCCCGTATTTATCTTCCCAGGTTCGCACTCATGTTAGCAGCCTTTCTCAGTAGATTCTGCATCCTTTTTCTCCCAGTCTCTTGGCTTCTGTAAGGTTTCCTATGGCTTCAGATCTTTTCCGTGTGAGATATGAGGGCACCTGCAATGTACGGAGCTCCCTACTTCTCCGCCATCTTGCCTGGATTATCTGCTGTGAACCTGGAATGTTTCTTTTCCGAGGAAGGTGAAAAGATTACTTAGGAAAATGGGTACTGCATGATTGAATGGTAGGCGCTCAACTCCGAAAGATTTTTTTATTGAATGTATGCTGAAAGAGGATCAGAAGCTATAAAAGCTGCATTGTGAATCCATATAACTTTTCAGTTTTTTATAAGGGTTGGAAGGGCTCATCCTTCAATTCTAGAAATCAGACTGGGCCTATAAGCTTGGTTAATGGACATTCAGTAGGAGTCACTTGCATTTTTGTGTAAGGTAGCTTACTGGCAGTGGAGTGAGCTGTTTGGAAGGGTTCCAGAGGGAAAAACAATTCTCTTGTTCTCTTGAGATTACTGTATCTTCAATGGAAAGTTTTTTGTCTGTTATATACCCGTGGTAATATGATAATATAGTCAAATTGTCCACATGCTTTTATTCCTTGCTGTGACAGTTGTATTTCTTAATCAGTAGTTTTACATAATTAAAATCATTATAAACCTAACATTGGAGACACAATCAGACAGACTTGAGCATTCTTTGGAGAACATCTGGTTATTTTTGAACAATCACCTGACTTCTTCAGAGTCAAGCAGTAGCCCCCAACTTCACTGTGCTCTGTCTATAATCAGAATGTCACAGCTTTTATTTAGTCACCAATGTCTGGAATGAAATTCAATACCTGAATTCTGTACTTCATAACTAGAGTGATCAGACATGCTAGTATTCCTGTGGACAGTTAAAGTTTATAACTGTTGTCCTAGCATAATTATTAATAGCTGCCACTTTTAACCCAAAAAGTGTCCCAGTTTAAATAACATAGTATATGGTTATCCTGTGATCATCACCATGTAAATGAATTTTGTATGTCCTCCATATGTCAAATACTGTGCTGGCTGCCGTTCTATGGGGCCACTTTATAACCAAATACCTTATTGATTCTGGTTATCTTTTCCTTCACTGTATGGCAGCAGAGGGCAAAGAATGACAAGCTAATAGGCTGTAGTCACTGGCAAGAAACTCTACTATTCACTAACTTTTAAGAATTTTCTTCACTGCCTCAGAACAGGGAATTTCATGGAAGCTCTTTCTTTTATAATATTGCTTCCAACCTGAAGTGCAACTTTGGTTTCAAAGGCTCTGCAACATGAAGATGCCTGATTGTTTCAAATATCTTCGTACATGACATCAAGAACCCCTTTCTTGTTTATTTCACTACCAGTAATACTTCATTTTAGGATTCTGATTTTTTTTCCATGTTCAAAACTTCTTTGCCTATCGATAAGGTTAATTTTTTCAATCTTTCTAAAACTTCTCTTTTGGAGAAGTGTTTGCATGATACATCACATTAACCAAAGAAAAGATAAAATCCAGCTTCAGGGCAAGATGGCAGAGAAGTAAGGAGCTCCGTACATCTCTCCTGCACCCATCTCTCGAACAGAGAAGGCCTGAAGTCATAGGACACTGAGCCACAGGAGGTTTAGAAGAGAAAGAGACAGAATACACAGGGAAGGAAACCTAGTAAGTGTGTAAATGCGAACTGGGGAAGATAAAAGCGGGACAGGACCCAGAGATACAGAGGGAGGGGAGGGAACCCGGCTTGTGTGCAGCTCTGGTGCGTGATAAACCGGCAAGTGGTCGCGAGCTGCCGAGAGTCCAGGGTAAAGGAAAAACAAGCTGAGATTGCTCATAGAACTATCCCTGGAGAAGAGAAAAACCTCGGCTTGGAAAGACAGTGTTTTTTAGCCCTGGCTGGGGTGCTGACTTTAAACTAGGTGCCCTGGTCCTAGAAGGCGCCAGGAAAAACTGAACTGCCTTGCACCCAGCACCACCCATGGCGGCTGGGGCCTGGTGCACCGGCAGCAATGCCTGCAGAGGCGGTCCTGGCTCCGGGTGAAGCGGCAGCGGCGCAAGCGACAGTGGCCCCCTGAAGTGGCGGCGGCTGTGGCGACCTGGGGAAGCGGTACCGGCGCCCGGTGAAGAGGAGACCACGCGCGCAACAACGACTGCTGAATCGGCGGCAGCGTTGGCGACCCCGAGAAGTAGTGCCGGCACCCGGTAAAGCGGCAGCAGCACGCGACAGCCGCCCGCTGAAGCGGTGGAGGCGCGCGGCCTCAATGCTGGCTCTACGGATCTGAAGTTGCTATGTTCTCCAAACCCACTTGGGTTGTATCCCTGCCTGGCCCCGGGGGATCTGAGGCTGCAACACTTCCCCCACCCCCCACTCAATCCCCAGGCAACAGGGAAGCAGTGACCGCAGGACTGTTCAGGGCAGTATAACAAAGCCCGCAGTCTGGGACCTGGAAACAGGTGGGGTGTGGGGTGTAGAACTCAGTCCACCTTGGCTACATCCTCAGCACAGGGAGATCGGACTAAAGAAGTGATTTGCAACGCTTGGTTGAGAAGGGACTGGGGAGACGCCATTCTTCTCCCCACAACCACCAAGGTGGGGCCTCAGGAAGGCCAGCAGACACAGTGGAGACAAGACCTGCCTACACCAATCCACGCCCATCCCCTCCAGATAGCTGTTTTGTTGTTGTTGTAGTTGTTTTTACTGGAGCCTGGGTTTGCATGTTTCTTGTTTTGTCTGTGCGTTTGTGTACCTGTGTTCCCTCTGTGATTGTCTGTTTTCTTTTTCCAGGCTGCCTCAAGAAACAAGCCAAACTACACATGGCGGAGAGTCCCAAATACCACTACCAGTAGCGAAACAAAATAACCAAACGCTCAATAAGAGAAACCAAAAGACACCATCCAATGAACACTCTCTGAACAGACAGGCCCTGAACAGTCAAAGAGCCCTCTCTAATACAGCAGAACTCACAAGGGCAGAGTGTAGAACAAGCTTTTAAAATTAACAAAAGATAGAAAGCTAACCAAAATAACGAAACGGAAGAACTCTCCTCCAAAGAAACGCAGAAAGAAATGACAGCTAAAGAACTCCTCAAAACAGATATAAGGAACATAACTGAACAAGAATTTAGAACAATAATCATAAAAATAATCGCCGAGCTTGAAAAAAGTATGGAGGACATCAGAGAAACGATGGCTACAAACAATATGGAACTTAAAAATAGTTATGGTGAATTAAAAAATGGGATAAATGAGATACATAATAAACTGGAGGCGTCCAATGCACGGAATGAAGAGGCAGAAAGGAGAATAAGTGATTTAGAAGACACCATTATAGAAAAAGAAGAAACTGAGAAAAAGAGAGATAAGCTGATCCAGGAATATGAAAGAAGATTTTGAGAGCTCAGTGATATAATCAAACTGAACAATATCTGTATTATAGGAATTCCAGAAGAGGAAAAGATAAGGAAAGGTGCTGAAGGAGTCTTGGAACAAATTATAGCATAGAACTTCCCCAACCTGGAGAGAGAAGTAGAGGTAGAAATTCAAGGGACACGGAGAACTCCCCTCAGAAGTAACTTGAATCGATCATCTGCACCGCATATCATAGTGAAACTGGCAAAATATAAGGACAAAGAGAGAATTTTGAAAGCAGCTAGGGAGAAAAGGGCCCTGACATACAAAGGGAAACCTATCAGAGTGGTGATAGATCTATCTAATGAAACTTGGCAGGCCAGAAAGGAATGGCAGGAGATCTTCAATGCGATGAACGGAAAAAACTATGCAGCCAAGAATCCTCTATCCAGCAAGCCTGTCATTCAGATTAGAAGGAGAGGTAAAAGTCTTTCCAAATAAACAAAAATAAAAGAATTTGTCACAACTAAACTAGCCCTACAAGAAATCCTGAGGGGGACTCTCTGAGGGAAGTGTTTCAAGGAATGCAAGATACCAGAGACACCACCACAAGCATGAAACCCACAAAGGACACAATGACTCTAACCCACATATTTCAATAATAAAACTGAATGTAAATGGGTTAAATGCCCCAATCAAAAGACATAGAATAGCAGAATGGATAAAAAACCCAAATCCATCTACTTGCTGTTTACAAGAAACGCATTTTGACTGGAAGATATCTTCAGATTAAAAGTAAGGGGATGGAGAAATATATATCATGCTACAGGAAGTCAAAAGAAAGCTGGAGTAGCTATACTTATATCAGACAAACTGGTCTTTAAGCTAAAGACAATAACAAGGGATGAAGAAGGGCATTATATAGTAATTACAGGGTCTATCATCAGGAAGAAATAACAATTATAGATGTCTAATCACCGAATATGGGAGCACCTAATTATTTAAAACAGTTAATCACAAACAGAAACAATCTTATAGATAACAATGAGCTAATAACAGGGGACTTTAATACTCCACTTACAGCAATGGATAGATCAACTGGATACAAAATCACTAGAGAAACAATAGACTTGAATGACACATTGGACCAGATGGATCTGACAGATATATTTAGAACTCTACATCCTGAGGCCAGGGAATTTACTTTCTTCTCAAGTGTGCATGGCACATTCTCCAAGATAGATCACATACTGGGACATAAAGCAGCCCTCAATAAATACAAAAGAATTGAGATTATACCATGCACACTTTCAGATCATAATGCTATGAAACTTGAAATGAAACAAAGGAAGAAGTCTGGAAAACCTCCAAAAACATGGAGGGTAAACAACACCCTACTAAAGAATGATTGGGCCTATCAGACAATTAGAGAAGAAATTTAAAAAAATATATGGAAACAAATGAAAATGAAAATATAACATTCCAAACTCTATGGGATGCATCAACTGCTGTCCGAAGAGGAAAGTACATTGCACTCCAGGCCTATTTCAAGAAGTTAGAAAAAGCGGAAGTGCAAAATCTAACAGCTTGCCTAAAGGAACTAGACGCCGAGCAACAAGAACACCCCAAACCCAGTAGAAGAAAAGAAATAGTAAAAATCATAGCAGAAATAAACAACACAGAGACCAAAGAAACAACAAACCGATCAATGAAACCAAGAGTTTGTTTCTTTAAAAAATGAACAATATTGACAAACCTCTATCCAGGCTTCTCAAAAAGAAAAGAGAGAGCACTCAAATAGACAAAATCATGAATGAAAATGGACTGATTACAACCAAACCCTCAGAAAAGAAGCAATTATCATGTATACAATGAAAAATTCTATGCCAACAAATTGGACAACTTAGAAGAAATGGACAAATGCCTAAACACACACTCACTACCAAAATTCACACGGGAAGAGATACAAAATCTGAAAAGATCCATAACTAGTGAAGATATCGAATAGTTATCAAAAGTCTCCCAACAAATAAGAGCCCTGGACCTGATGGCTTCCCTGGGGAATTCTACCAGACATTTAAAACAGAATTAATACCCATTCTTCTCAACCTATTCCAAAAAATAGTAATAGAAGGAAAACTTCCAGAATCATTTTATGAAGCCAGCATCACTCTGATTCCAAAGCCAGACAGAGATCCAGCAAAAAAGGAGAAGTACAGGCCAATATCCTTGATTAATACAGATGCAAAAATCCTCAACAAGATCCTTGCAAATCGAATCCAGCAGCACATAAAAAGAATGTTCCACTAAGATCAATTAGGATTCATTCCTGGGTTACAGGGCTGGTTCAATATTCGCAAATCAATCAACGTGATATATCACATCAACAAAAGAAAAGATAAAAACCGTATGATCCTGTCGATAGATGCAGAAAAAGCATTTGACAAAATACAGCATCCCTTCTTAATAAAGGCCCTCGAGAAAGTCGGGGCAGAAGGAACTCACTTGAACGTCATAAAAGCCATCTATGAGAAGCCTTCAGCTAACATCATCCTCAACGGGGAAAAACTGAGAGCTCTCCCCCTGAGATCAGAAACACGACAGGGATGTCCACTCTCACCACTGTTGTTTAACATAGTGCTGGAAGTCCTAGCATCAGCCATCAGACAACAAAAGGAAATCAAAGGCATCAGAATTGGCAAACAGGAAGTCAAACTTTCACTTTTCGCAGAAGACATCATACTCTACATAGAAAACCTGACAAACTCCATCAGAAGCCTACTAGAACTGTTCGAAGAATTCATCAAAGTTGCAGGGTACAAAATCAACGTGCAGAAATCGATTGCATTCTTATACACCAATAATGAAGCATCAGAAAGAGAAATCAAGAAACTGATTCCATTCACAATTGCAGAAAAAACCATAAAGCACCTAGGAATAAACCTAATCGACGTTATAAGAGATCTGTATGATGAAAACTATAGAAAACTTATGAAGGAAATTGAAGAAGTCACAACGAAAAGGAAAAACATTCCATACTCATGGATAGGAAGAATAAATATAGTTAAAATGTCATTACTACCCAAGGCAATCTACACATTCAATGCAATCCCAATCAAAATTGCACCAGCATTCTTCTCAAAACCAGGACAAATTATCTTAAATATTGTTCTATACAAAAGTTGTGGTATGGAACCAGAAACGTCCCTGAATAGCCAAAATAATATTGAAGAAGAAAATCAAAACGGGAGGCATCACGATCCCAGACTTTAACCTCTACTACAAAGCTGTCATTCAGGACAGTATGGTATTGGCTCAAAAACAGACACATAGATCAAAGGAATAGAATAGAGAACTCAGAATTGGACCCACAAATATACAGGCAACTAATCTTTGACAAAGCAGGAAAGAGTATCCAATGGAAAAAAAGACAGCCTCTTTAACAGATGGTGTCGGGAGAACTGGACAGCAACATGCAGAAGAATGAAACTAGATTATTTTCTCACACCATGCACAGAAATAAACTCAAAATGGATAAAGGACCTGAATGTGAGACAGGAAACCTTCAAAACCCTAGAGAAGAAAGCAGGAAACAACTTCCTTGACCTCAACCACAGCAATTTCTTACTTGACCCATCTCCAAAGGTAAGGAAATCAAGAGCAAAAATAAACGATTGGGACCTCATCAAGATTAAAAGCCTCTGCACGGCAAAGGAAACAACCCACAAAACTAATAGTCAACTGACGGGATGAGAAAAAGATAGTTGCAAATGACATATCAGATAAAGGGCTAGTATTCAAAATCTATAAGGAACTCTCCAAACTCCACACCCGAAAAACAAATAATTTAGTGAAGAAATGGGCAGAAGACATGAATAGACACTTCTCCCAAGAGGACATCCAGATGGCCAACAGACACATGAAACGATGCTCAGCTTCCCTCCTTATCAAGGAAATACAAATCAAAACCACACTGAGATACCACCTCACGCCAATCAGAGTGGCTAAAATTAGTAAATCATAGAACTCTAGATGCTGGCAAGGATTTGGAGAAATGGGCACCCTCCTACAGTGTTGGTGGAATGGAAATTGATGCAGCCCCTCTGGAAAACAGTGTGGAGGTTCCTCAAAAAATTGCAATAGAACTCCCCTAGGACCCATCAATAACACCGCTAAGAATTTACCTAAAGGATCCAGGAGTGCTGATGCATAGGGGCACATATATCCCACTGTTCATAGCAGCAATCTCAACAATAGCCAAAACATGGAAAGAGCCTAAATGTTCATCAACTGAGGATTGTATCAAGAACATGTGGTTTATCTGTACAATGGAATACTACATGGCCATGAGAAAATATGAAATCTGGCCATCTGTAGCAATGTGGATGGAACTAGAGGGTGTTATGGTGAGCGAAATAAGTCAGGCAGAGGACAGATACTATATGTTTGCACGTGTAAATGGATTAGGAGGAACTTAAAGGAAGACTATGCGAGAGAGGAAGGAGAAAAATAGTTGGGGAGAGAGAGGGTGGCAAACCATGTGAGACCCTTAAATGCTGAGAACAAACTGAAGGTTGATGAGGGTGAGGGAGAGGGTAATGGGGGTGATGGGCATGGAGGAGGGCACTTACGGGGATGAGCTCTGGGTGTTAGATGGAAACCAATTTGACAATAATATATGAAAAAAAGAAGTGTTTGCAAAAACAATACCAGTTTTGATTTTTCAGTAGTACAGCTAGGAAAATATTGTCCTGCCTGAGGCTATGTTTTTTTAATTTTAATTATTTTTTGTGGGAGTGAAGGGGCAAATAGAGTGGGAGCCAGAGTATCTGAAGCACGCCCTGCACTGTGAACACAATCTGATGCAGGGCTTGAACCACAAGATCGTGACCTGAGCTGAAGTCGGATGTTTAACTGACTGACCAACCCAGGTGCCCCTGGAGCTTTTTTTTTTTTCTCCTTTTAATTTAAAAATTTTTTTAAAAATTTATTTCTGAGAGAGAGAGAGCGAGAGCGAGCGAAAAGGAGCAGGGGAGGGTTAGAGAGAGAGGGAAATACAGAATCTGAAACAGGCTCCAGTCTCTGAGGTAGCTGTCAACACAGAGTCCGACCTGGGGCCCAAACCCACCAACCGTGAGATCATGACCTAAACTGTCGTCCGACGCTTAACCGACTTAGCCACCCAGGTGCACACTTGGAGCTGTGTTTTTTTTTTTTTTTAATATGTTATGTCACACACACATACACACGTGCAAACACACACAAGCCAAACACACATACACACACACACACACACACAACATATACACACAAACAATAAAATCTCATTTCTCTTTTGGGCCCCCAAGATTAAACTGGGACATATTTATAAAGACTACTTTAAATCAGGATAATATAGACTCTTCTTGTGTTAGTTGTAACTATTTTTTTTTATTTTATGCAATGCATTTCATCCCAATGTTCTGTCTTCCTTGGGTAGTAAGTTCAACTTACATAGAATAGCTCCAAGAAGATACAGTATAGAAAAGTTTTATGCAAAACACAAACCTCTTCACATATGTGAGGTAGTGGTGTCATTGTGGATTAAAAAGGATCTGTGATGACTGCAATGACAGCAACCTGGGTAAACTCTTTAGCTCAGTACCAAGAAAAGGAAAGTTTCACATTGGGGGGCAGTGATGTTTAAGGCAGATAATCCTGGCATCCTAAAATGTTTTCCATAGATGGAATGTGAAGTTCTTGTTTGTCCTCTCTCTCCCTCTCCTCTTCTCTCCTTCTCTCTTTCTCTGCCTCTCTTTCTATGTAACATCAGCCATAGTTCAATCCTCAAATACTACAAGTAATCAACATTTGGACATAACAGATTATAACTCATTGGGATTTTGACTCAGGGGTAAACCCACCGAGTTTTAACAGATCCCTTTAACATCTCTTAGACGTGCGTCTAAAATGAGTGGTCAATACAGTGGATTTTAAAAATTTATTTATTTACTTTGAGAGAGAGAGAGAGGGAGAGAACACAAGGTGGGGTGGGGTGGAGAGAAGGACACAGAATTACAAGCAGGCTCTTTCACCATCAGCACACAACCTGATGGGAAGCTTGAACTCACGAATCCATGAAATTATGACCTGGGCCGAGATCATAAGTGGGACGCTTAACTGAATGCACCACCCAGGTACCACTATAGTGGATCTTATAGCAGTGTTATCAACAGTAGCCAAATTATGGAAAGAGCCTAAATGTCCATCAAACTGATGAATGGATAAAGATGTGATTTATATATACAATGTAATACTACTTGGCAATGAGAAAGAATGAAATCCTGCCATTTGCAGCAGTGTGGATGAAACTGGAAGGTATTATGCTGAGTGAATTGTCAGTCAGAGAAGGACAGATATCATATGTTTTCACGCATATATGGAACTTGAGAAGCTTAACAGAAGACCATGGGGGAAGGGAAGGGGGAAAAATAGTTACAAAAAGAGAGGGATGGAGGCAAACCAGAAGAGACCCTTAAATACAGAGAACAAACTGAGGGTTGATGGAAGTGAGGGTGGGGGAGAGGGGAAAATGGGTGATGGGCACTTGTTGGGATGAGCACTGGGTGTTGTATGTAAGTGATTAACCACGGGAATCTACCCCCAAAACCACGAGCACACTTTACACACTGCACACTAGTTAATTTGACAATTATATCTAATAAAATTATAAAAACGCTCAATGTCAAAAGTATTGCTTAACATGTTTCTGGAAGTACCAGCAACTGTAATTACATAGGAAAATAAAATGGAATATATACTTAAAAAAAAGAAAGACAGAAAATTTGAATGTGGCTCTAAAGAGATGGTAAATCCTGGGCAAGAAAGGATAATAAGACGCATAATTCTAGGAATTTTAGAATTTCAGGAGATTTTAGATACCATCTACTTGACTTTTGATTGAAATATACAAATAATATTACAAAATCAAAACCTTATAACTAAGACAGGCTTGCTAACTTTGAATTTTTCCCAGTAAAGACATTATTAAAGAAAAATATTACCAATTCTATTATCACCAGGTAATAAAATAATGTCTTATACCTATAAGTCCATAGGTTCAGAACTTGAAACAATGAATAAATTTATCTTAATGAAAAACTTCCTTTGTCTTTATCTCATTTTTGCTCAGGAATGACTGATAAATATTTTGGCACTGGCTAGTACATGTCTATGGACTGCTATTTGGGAACAGCTGATTTTGTCTAACTATATTCATTTTACACTTGAATAAATGAAAGCCCTGAGAGGGAAAGGGATTTGCTTAGTGACCCGCGATTGGTTAGTGATAGAGGTGAGGCTAGAATATGGATATTACAAGTTTGGTTCATGATTTTCGATAGTCCTAACATAGAGCATGGAGGAGGAAGATTTTTTTTTATATGAGAGTCTATATATTATGACAATATTTTAAATAAAACATGACTTTTTTTTTTTCTTACAGCAGAGGGTACTGCAAGTTCTAGCTTAATAAATTTGTCTGGAGCAACCTACATAAATGTAGGGCTGTGGCTGTCTCTATAAATAGATGAATGTGATTTGAGATATACAGCTGGTTGCATTGGTTTAATTTATTCTTCCATTATCCAGTTGACTTCATAAGAATAAGCAGAGGGAGAAGTTAAATACAAAGAATGATTTCCTAAACCAAAAGGTTGTGAAAATTATTTAAATCGTATTAGTGTCGGGCTTCAGCACAATTTTTTTAGCACAATTTTTTTTTTTTTTAATGAAGAGGGTATTTCTTCACATCACTTTAAATATTTGTGTTGCTTTAGAGTCACTCAGTGAATCCAGTTGCTATGTGGAACCTCAAATGCACAAATTTACATTGCATAACAAGTGACTCTATATGTGCCACCTTTATCTAGGAAAGTCATGAAAAGGCACACATCCTCACTTTATTATTAGTATTCACACCACAACCTACAAATCATTGGGAGCTCAGTGCTGTCAGCTCCTCAATTTTTCAACCCCAAGACTAGATTTTGTATCCAGTTATGTACACAGAGTTATAGATTAAAAGGTGATTGGGCTCAGAGAGTAGAGGTGGACTGGGATAGGCATTTCTTTTCAGAGTAGTCTGTTGTCCAAGTGAGAGTATATGAAGAATTCCGGAAAAGGTTCAATATCCCCAAATAATGGTAATCCTTTCCCCTAGTGGCTCATTACTTTGGGATAAGAATGTATATGTTCCTTATCAATGGATAGCTCCCAGAGAAGAGAAGGGGAAAACACAATATCAACTTCTAGCACTTTAGTCTAGATTTTGTTCACAGACTTTTCAGGGGATAGTTGTTGAGAAGTCATCTGAAGAAAATTAATTACTGAAGTAAAGAGGAATGGAAGGGAGGCCCAAGAGGGCTATTTGAAGAGAGAAAGGCTATGAGATACGGTAATTGCTCTCCTCATCACCACAGGGATAGGAGGAGGAATTTGGGAGCCTGCTATGGGTTATGAGGGTAGGAGGGAGTCCTTAAAGGGCTATAAAGGCTATATTGGTACCACCCATATCCCATTACCAAATATTTTACATCATTTCAAAACACTATTAGAAAGTTACTTGTACTCATATTTACAAGCAGGGAAAGAAATAGGGCCTCATAGAAAGGTCCAAAAAGCTTCAGAAAGGGTAATGTGCTCTTGGAGTGAAGGTGAGAGGTATGAGGTATAGGGAGTAGTGTTGATATTGATAGCAATAGAAATCTGCCAAGAGGTGTCTGGGTGGCTTAGTCGGTTAAGCATATGACTCTTGATTTTGGTCATGATCTCACAGTTTGTGAGACTGAGCCACACGTAGGGCTGCACACTGACAACTCGGAGCCTGCTTGATCTTTTCTCTGTACCTCTCTCTGCCTCTTCCTCACTCACTGAACACTCACTCTCAAAATAAATAAATTAACTAAAAAAAATAAGAAATATGCCAAAGAGGTAGTCAACCATTTATTCACAGGACAGTGGGTTAAATGGTGCCTAATGCTTTATAGTTTATGAAATATGTCTACACTTTACAGTTTATCATATACTGTTTCATATAATTATTACTCCATGTGATAGCCAAAGCAGGCATTATTATTCTTATCCTGCAGATAAGAAAACAGAGATTATTTAATTTCAAGTGACTTACCCAGGGTCAAAAGTCTAATATGTGGTTGAACTGGTTCTAGAACCCAAGTATTCTGAATCCAAATCCTGTGTTTTCACAGTAAATATTGTTAACATTTGGTTTTCTGAAACCTTAATTTTTTTTACAATTAAAGGATTCATTTACTCACTAAATATTTGACAGCATAGTTTGCACAAAATTCTATGCATGGAATCCACCCCAACAAAGGTCTTATATAAATACTATCTAAGGAAATGAATACTAATTGCCAAAGGACAGGAAAAGCTGGATGATTTAGGTATTCAGAGAAGCATAAAATCAGAGCAACTTCACAAGCCAGAGGAATTACTCACGACATCTCCTCCAAAAACTGACTTCAAAAAATAATTTGCTCTTCACAGCATACACCAGGCTTTTTATTTGTAGGTGGAAATTCTGGTTTTATGCCTTTAGACAGTCCTTTGTCTTTTGAGTCTCTTCTTTCTTCTTTTATTGTTTTTTAATTTTTTATTAATTTTAATTTTTATTACTTGTCTTCTCTCCTTCCTCTCTTTTCTTTTCTTTTCTTTTTTTTTTTTTGTTTTGTTTTGTTTTGTTGTCCCTTCTGTTTTTTCTTTTCTTTTTCCCTTTCGGTTTGCATGTTTGTTGGATTTCTCTGTGCATTTGTGTACCGTTGTTCCCTGTGTCGTTGTGTCTGTTTTCTTTTCCAGGGCTACCTCAAGAAACAAGCCAAAGTACACAAGGTGGAGAGTCCCAAATACCACTACGAGTAGGGAAACAAAATAACCAAAGTCTCAACAAGAGAAACCCAGAGACACCATTCAAAGAACACTTCCTGAATGGAGAGGCCCTGGACAGTTAAAGAGCCCTCTTTAATACAGCAGCTCCCTTAGGGGTAGAGTGTATATCAAGCTTTTAAAATTAACAAAAGAGGGGCGCCTGGGTGGCTCAGTCAGTTAAGCTTCCGACTTTGGCTCAGGTCATGATCTCACCGTTTGTGAGTTCGAGCCCTATGTTGGGCTCTGTGCTGACAGCTCAGAGCCTGGAGCCTGCTTCAGATTCTGTGTCTCCCTTTTTCTCTCCCCTGCTCATGTTATGTCTCTCAAAACTGAATAAACATTTAAAAATTATTTAAATTAACAAGAGATAGAAAGCTAACTAAAATGACGAAATGGGAGAACTCTCCTCCAAAGAAATTCCAGGAAGAAATGACAGCTAAAGAACTGCTCGAAACAGATATAAGCAACATAACTGAATAAGAATTTAAAACAATATTCATAAAATTAATCTCTGGGCTTGAAAAAGGCGTGGAAGAAATCAGAGAAACTATTGCTACAAAGACTATGGAGCTTAAAAATAGTTTTGATGAATTAAAAAATGTTATAAGTGAGATGCATAATAAATGGAGGCGTCAAATTCACTGATTGAAGAGGCAGAAAGGAGAATACGTGATTTAGAAGACACAATTATAGAAAAAGGGTAACCTGAGAAAAAGAGAGATAAACTGATTCAGGAACAAAAAGAATTCGAGAGCTCAACAATATAATCAAAGGGAATAATATCCATATCATAGGAATTCCAGAAGAGGAAGACAGAGGGAAAGGCGCTGAGGAAGTCCTTGAACAAATTATAGCAGAGAACTTCCCCAATATAGGGAAGGAAACAGACGTTAAAATCCAAGAGGCACAGAGAACTCCCCTCAGACGTAACTTGAATCGATTATCTGCACGACATATAGTGAAACTGGCAAATATAATGACAAGGAGAGAATTCTGAAAGCAGCTAGGGATAAAAAGGCCCTAACGTACAAAGGGAAACTTATCAGAGTGGTGACAGACCTATCTAACTTGGCAGGACAGATGAAATGGCAGGAAATTTTCAAAGTGATGAACAGAAAAAATTTGCCGCCACGAATCCTCTATCCAGCAAGCCTGTCATTCAGAATAGAAGGAGGGATAAAAGTCTTTCTAAATAAAGAGAAATTGAAAGAATTCATCACCTCTAAACCAGCCCTACAAGAAATCCTGAGGGGGACTCTCTGAGGGAAATGTTGCAAGGAACGCAAGATACCAGAGACACCACCACAAGCATGAATCCCACAAAGGACACGATGGCTCTAAATACATATTTTTCAATAATAACACTGAATGTTAATGGACTGAATGCTCCAATCAAAGGACATAGGGTGGCAGAATGGTTAAAATAGCAAAATCCATCCATTTGCTGTCTACAAGAAACTCATTTGAGATTGGAGGACAACTTTACATTGAAAGTAAGGGGATGGAGAAATGTCTATCATGCTACTGGAAATCAAAAGAAAGCTGGAGTAGCTCTACTTAGACAAATTGGACTTTAAAGTAAAGACAGTAACAAGGGATGAGGAAGAGCATTATATAATAATTACAGGCTCTATCCATCAGGAAGAGATAACAATTATAAATGTCTATGCATTGAATATGGGAGCAACTAAATATACAAAACAATTAATCAAAAACAGAAACAATCTTATGGATAAGAATGTGCTAGTAGCAGGGGACTTTAATACTCCACTTACAGCAATGGATAGACCAATGAAGCAGAAAACCACTAAAGAAACAATGGACTTGAATGACACATTGGACCAGATGGATTTGACAGATATATTTAGAACTCTACCTCCTGAGGCCATGGAAATTACTTTCTTCTCAAGTGCGTACAGCACATTCTCCAAGATCGATCCCATACTGGGACATAAAGCAGCCTTCAATAAATAGAAAAGAATTGAGAACATACCATGCACCCTTTCAGATAACAATGCTATGAAACTTGAAATCAATCACAGGAAGATGTCTGGAAAACTTCCAAAAACATGGAGGTTAAAGAACACCATACTAAAGAAAGAATGGGTCAATCACCCAATTAAGGAAGAAATTTAAAAATATATGGAAACAAATGAAAATGAGAATACAACAATCTAAACTCTATGGGATGCGGCAAAGGCAGTCCTAAGAGGAAAGTACATTGCACTCCAGGCCAATTTCAAGAAATTAGAAAAAGCGCAAGTGCAAAATCTAAAAGCTCGCCTAAATGAACTAGAGGGAGAGCAACAAAAGCACCCCAAACCCAGTAGGAGGAGAGAGATAATAAAAATCAGGGCAGAAATAAACAATATATATAGAAGCCAAAAATCAATTGAACTGATCAACGAAACCAAGAGTTGGTTTTCTGAAAAAATAAACAAAATTGACAAACCTCTATCCAGGCTTGTCAAAAAGAAAAGAGAGAGCACTCAAACAGACAATATCATGAATAAAAAGGACTTATTACAACCAACTCCTCAGAAATAAAAGCAATTATTAGGGAATACTATGCAAAATTATATGCCAACCAACTAGAAAAGTTAGAAGAAATGGACAAACTCCAAAAACACACTCACTACCAAAATTCCCACGGGAAGAAAGAACAAATCAGTACAGACACATAACTAGTGAAGAAATCGAATCAGTTATCCAAAATCTCCCAACAAATAAGAGCCCTGGGCCAGAAGAGTTCCCTGGGGAATTCTACCAGATATTTAAAACAATATTAATGCCCATTCTTCTCAAGCTACTCCAAAAAATAGAAGTCGAAGAAAACTTCCAGACTCATTTTACAAAGCCAGCATCAATTTGATTCCCAAGCCCGACAGAGATCTAGCAAAAAAGAGAACTACAGGCCAATATTCTTGATGAATACAATCTTCAATAAGATACTTTCAAATCGAATGCAATAGTATATGAAAAGAATTATCCACCGTGATCAAGTGGGATTCATCCCTGGGTTACAGGACTGGTTCAATATTCACAAATCAATCAATGTGATATAACACATTAACAAAAGAAAGGATAAAAATCATATGATCCTGTTCATAGATGCAGAAAAAGCGTTTGACAAAGTACAACATCCCTTCTTAATAAACACCCTCGAGAAAGTTAGAACAGAAGGAACTTACTTAAACATCATAAAAGCCATCTATGACAAGCCTTCAGCTAACATCATCCTCAACGGGGAAAAACTGAGAGCTTTCCCCCTGAGATCAGGAACACGACAGGGATGTCCACTCTGACCACTGTTGTTTAACATAGTGCTGGAAGTCCTAGCATCAGCCATCAGACAACAAAAGGAAATCAAAGGCATCAGAATTGGCAAAGAGGAAGTCAAACTTTCACTTTACGCAGACGACATGATACTCTACCTAGAAAACCCGACAGACTCATCCAGAAGCCTAGTAGAACTGATCCAAGAATTCAGCCAAGTTGCAGGGTACAAAAACAATGTACAGAAATCGGTTGCATTTTGAAACACCAAAAATGCAGCAACAGAAAGAGAAATCAAGAAACTGATCCCATTCCCAATTGCACAAAAGACATAAAATACCTAGGAATAAACCTAACCAAATATATACGAGATCTGTATGATGAACACTATAGAAAACTTATGAAGGAAATTGAAGAAAACACAAAGAAAGGGAAAAACATCCCATGCTCACGGATTGGAAAAATAATTATACTTAAAATGTCATTACTACCCAAAGCAATCTACACATTCAATGCAATCCCAATCAAAATTCCACCAGCATACTTCACAAAACTAAAACAAACTATCCTAAAATTTGTACGGAACCCCAAAGTACCCGAATAGTCAAAGTAATATTGAAGAAGAAAACCAAAACGGGAGGCATCACTATCCCAGACTTTAGCCTCTACTACAAAGCTGTCATCATCAAGACAGTATGGTATTGGCACAAAAACAGACCCATAGACCAATGGAATAGAATAGAGAACTCAGAATTGGACCCAAAAGTGTACAGCCAACTAATCTTTGACAAAGCAGGAAAGAGTATCCAATGGAAAAAAGACAGCCTTTTTAACAGATGGTGTTGGGAGAACTGGACAGCAACATGCAGAAGAATGAAACCAGATCATTTTCTCACACCATGCACAAAAATAAACTCAAAGTGGATGAAGAACCTGAATGTGAGACAGTAAACCATCAAAACCCTAGAGGAGAAAGCAGGAAACAACCTCCTTGACCTCCATCGCAGCAATTTCTTACTTGACCCAACCCAAAGTAAGGGAATCAAGAGCGAAAATAAACTATTGGGACCTCATCAAGAAAAAAAGCTTCTGCACGACAAAGGAAACAATCAATCAACCTAATAAGCAACTGACGGAATGGGAAAAGAGAGTTGCAAATGACATATCAGATAAAGGGTTAATATCCAAAATCTATAAGGAACTCACCAAACTCCACACCCGGAAAACAAAGTATCAAGTGAAGAAATGGGCAGAAGATATGAACAGACACTTCTCCAAAGAGGACATCGAGATGGCCAACAGACACATGAAACGATGCTAAGTATCCTTTCTCATCAGGGAAATACAAATCAAAACCACACTGAGATATCACCTCACGCCTGTCAGAGTGGCTAAAATGAGCAAACCAGAGGACTCTAGATGCTGGCAAGGATGTGGAGAAACGGGCACCTCCTACACTGTTGGTGAGAATGTAAACTGGTGTAGCGCCTCTAGAAAAAAGTGTGGAGGTTCCTCAAAAAGTTAACAATAGAAATCCCCTATGACCCAGCAATAGCACTGCAAGGAATTTACCCAAGGGATACAGGAGTGCTGATGCATAGAGGCCCATATACCCCACTGTTCATAGCAGCAATCTCAACATAGCCAAAACATGGAAAGAGCCTAATTTTCCATCAACGGACGAATGGATCAAGAAGATGTGATTTATCTATTCAATGGAATACTAAATGGCAATAAGTAAGAATGAAATCTGGCCATGTGTAGCAACATGGATGGACCTTGAGGGTGTTATGCTGAGCGAAATAAGTCAGGCAGAGAAGGACAGCTACCATATGTTTGGACGTATAGGAGGATTAGGAGGAACACAATGGAGGACCGTTGGGTTGAAGAAGGTGAGGAATACGGGGGGAGAGGGAGGGAGGCAAACCATGAGAGACTCTTGAATGATGACAACAAAGTGAGAACTAATGGGTATGGGGGGAGTGGAATGGGGGTGATTGCTATAGAGGAGGGCACATGTGGGGATGAGCACCGGGTGTTATATGGAAACCAACCTGACAATAAACTAAAACAAAAAATAAAGGCACAGTGGAGATTAAAGAAAGTTTCATGGAGGAAGTCGATTTTCTGTTAGGGTCATGGTGGGGATTCACTTATGCTCTAAGGACATGAGATGTTTCTAGTCGGGAGAAAGTCTATAATGGGAATTATTTATTCATTCATTCTTTCTTTCCCTCCTTTATTCATTGAATATCTTCTGATCTTTCATCATATCCTCAACACTGTCTAATATGCTAGGGATATGAAAATCGTGGTAATTGCCTTTAGAAATCTTATAGTTTGGTCGGCTAAGTCTAAAATCTAGCTATTAGCTGCTACACCACACTACCAGAGGAAACTAACTTTCCAAATCATAAAATCATCATTACTCTTTTTGTGTCTGTATAAGTTCAAATACAGCTATTTTCAATTTGATTCAACAAATAGTTATTTACTAAGCACTGTGCTTGTGCTAGCTACTGAGGTACTATGGTGAAAAAGAAATACATGGTCTGTTTTATTTGGCTTACAATTTAATACGGATTATTAAACAAGCAAATAAAGAATTATAATCAGTGTGATATGATATGTTCTTTGACAGGGATAGTGCATGATGTTCTAATCTCATATAAAAGTATCAACCAACCAAGAGTTGTGGAGAGGGCGAGGTCAGGGAAAGCTTTTTCACAGATGACATTTTATTTTATTTAAAAAAATTTTTTTTTTTTACAAATAGTTTATTGTCAAATGAGTTTCCACATAACACCCAGTGCTCATCCCCACGAGTGCCCTCCTCCATGCCCATCCCCCCTCCTCCTACATCCATCAGTCCTCAGTTTTTGTCAGCATTCAACAGTCTCTCATGGTTTGCCTCTCTCCCTTTCCCCCACCATTTCCGCCCTTCTTCTCCCACTTGTTCCTCCGTCAAGTTCCTCCTAATCCTCCTATACGTGCAAACATATGATATTTGTCCTTCTCTGCCTGACTTATTTCGCTCAGCATAACACCCTCAAGGTCCATCCATGTTGCTACACATGGCCAGATTTCACTGTTTCTCATTGCCATGTAGTATTCCATGGTATAGATAAACCACATCTTCTTGATCCATTCATCTGTTGATGGACACTTAGGCTCTTTCCATGTTTTAGCTATTGTGGAGAGTGCTGCTATGAACATTGGGGTACATGTGCTCCTATGCCTCAGCATTTCTGTATCCCTTGGGTAAATTCCTAGCA
>NW_024081877.1:353963-357903 GCF_003009895.1 Hyaena hyaena
GTTTTGATTTGTATTTCCCTGATGAGGAGGGATGCTGAGCATCGTTTCATGTGTCTGTTGGCCATCTGGATGACCTCTTTGGAGAAGTGTCTGTTCCTATCTTCTGCCCATTTCTTCACTGGGTTATTTGTTTTTCGGGTGTGGCGTTTGGTGTGTTCCTTATAGATTCTGGATATCAACCCTTTATCTGATATGTCGTTTCCAACTATCTTTTCCCATTCCGTTCGTTGCCTATTAATTTTCTGGGTTGTTTCCTTTGCCGTGCAGAAGCTTTTAATCTTGATGAGGTCCCAATCGTTTATTTGTGCTCTTGATTCCTTTGCTTTGGGGGATGTGTCAAGTAAGAGGTTGCTGCGGTGGAGGTCAAAGAGGTTGTTTCCTGCTTTCTCCTCTAGGGTTTTGATGGTTTCCTGTCTCACATTCAGGTCCTTTATTCATTTTGAGTTTATTTTTGTGTATGGTGTGAAAATTGATCTAGTTTCATTCTTCTGCATGTTGCTGTCCAATTTTCCCAACACCATCTGTTAAAAAGCCTGTCTTTTTTCCATTGGATATTCTTTCTTGCTTTGTCAAAGATCAGTTGGCTGTATACTTTTGGGTCCACTTCTGAGTTCTCAATTCTGTTCCATTGGTCTCTGTGTCTGTTTTTGTGCCAATACCATACTATCTTGATGATGACAGCTTTGTAGTAGAGGTTAAAGTCTGGGATGGTGATACCTCCCGTTTTGGTTTTATTTTTAGTATTACTTTGGCTATTCGGAGTCTTTTGTTGTTCCATACAAATTTTAGGATAATTTGCTCTAACTTTGAGAAGTATGCTGGGGCAATTTTGATTGGAATTGCGTTGAATGTGTAGATAGCTTTAGGTAGTAATGACATCTTAACTATATTTATTCTTCCTATCCATGAGCATGGGATGCTTTTCCATTTATTTGTGTCTCCTTCAATTTCCTTCATAAGTTTTCTGTAGTTTTCATCATACAGATCTTTTGTATCCTTGGTTAGGTTTATTCCTAAGTATTTTATGGTTTTTTGTTCAATTGTGAATGGGATCAGCTTCTTGATTTCTCTTTCTGTTGCTTCATTGTTGGTGTATAAAAAGACAACCGAATTCTGTACGTTGATTTTGTACCCTGCAACTTGACTAAATTCTTGCATCAGTTCTAGTAGGCTTCTGGTGGAGTCTGTCGGGTTTTCTAGGTAGAGTATCATGTCGTCTGCAAAAAGTGATAGTTTGACTTCCTCTTTGCCAATTCTGATGCCCTTTATTTCCTTTTGTTGTCTGATGGATGATGCTAGGACTTCCAGCACTATGTTAAACAACAGTGGTGAGAGTGGACATCCCTGTCGTGTTCCTGATCTCAGGGGGAAAGCTCTCAGTGTTTCCCCGTTGAGTATGATGTTAGATGAAGGCTTGTCATAGATGGCTTTTATGATGTTTAAGTAAGTTCCTTCTATCCCAACTTTCTCTAGAGTCTTTATTAAGACGGGATACTGTATTTGGTCAAATGCTTTTTCTGCATCTGTCGACAGGATCATATGGTTTTTATCTTTTCTTTTGTTGATATGATGTATCACATTGATAGATTTGCGAATGTTGAACTATCCCTGTAACCCAAGAATGAATCCCACTTGATCTTGGTGGATAATTCTTTTTATGTGCTGTTGGATTCAATTTGCAAGTTTCTTGTTGACAATTTTTGCATCCTTATTCATCAAGGATATTGGCCTGTAGTTCTCTTTTTTTGCTGGGTCTCTGTCTGGCTTGGGAATCAGAGTGATGCTGGCTTCATAAAATGACTCTGGGAGTTTTCCTTCACTTTGTATTTTTTGGAATAGCTTGAGAAGAATGGGCATTAATTCTGTTTTAAATGTCTGGTAGAATTCCCCGGGGATGCCATCTGGTCCTGGGCTCTTATTTGTTGGGAGATTTTTGATCACCGATTCGATTTCCTCACTAGTTATGGGTCTGTTCAGATTTCCTACCTCATCCCCTGTGAATTTTGGTAGTGGATGTGCGTTTAGGAATTTGTCCATTTCTTCTAAGTTGTCCAATTTGTTGGCATATAGTTTTTCATAGTATTCCCTGATAATTGCTTGTATTTCTGAGGGGTTGGTTGTAATAATTCCATTTTCATTCATGATTTTGTCTATTTGGGTGCTCTCTCTTTTCTTTTGGATAAGTTTGGATAAAGGTGTGTCAATTTTGTTTATTTTTTCATAAAACCAACTCTTGGTTTCATGGATCTGTTCAATTATTTCTTTGGTCTCTATGTTGTTTATTTCTGCTCTGATTTTTACTATTTCTCTTCTTCTACTGGGTTTAGGGCTTTCTTGTTGCTCTGCCTCTAGTTCCTTTAGGCGAGCTGTTGGTTTTGGACTCGGACTTTTTCTAGTTTCTTGAAATAGGCCTGGAGTGCAATGTGCTTTCCTCTTAGAACTGCCTTTGCCGTATCCCATAGATTTTGGATTGTTGTATTTTCATTTTTGTTTGTTTCCATATATTTCTTAATTTCATCCATAATACCTAATTGACCCATTCATTCTTAAATAGGGTGGTCTTTAACCTCCATGTTTTTGGGGGTTTTCTAGGCTTCTTCCTGTGATTGATTTCAAGTTTCAAAGCATTATGATCTGAGAGTGTGCATGGTAGGATCTCAATTCTTTTATATTTATTGAGGGCTAGTTTATGTCCCAGTTAGTGATCTATCAAATGCCATGCGCATTTGAGAAGAAAGTAAATTCCCTGGCCTCAGGATGTAGAGTTCTAAATATATCTGTCAGATACATCTGGTCCAAAGTGTCTTTCAAGTCCATTATTTCTTTAGTGATTTTCTGTCTGGTTGACCTATCCATTGCTGTAAGTGGAGTATTGAAGTCCCCTGCTATTAGCACATTCTTATCTATGAGCCTGTTTCTCTTTGTGATTAATAGTTTTATATATTTAGGAGCTCCCATATTTGGTGCGTAGACATTTATGATTGTTAGTTCTTCCTGATGGATAGACCCTGTAACTATTATGTAATGCCCTTCTTCATCTCTTGTTATTGTCTTTAAAGTCCAGTTTGTCTGATATAAGTATAGCTACTCCGGCTTTCTTTTGATTTCCTGTAGCATGATATATATTTCTCCATCCCCTTATTTTAATCTGAAGGTATCTTCAGGTCTAAAATGAGTTTCTTGTAGACAGCATATAGATGGATTTTGTTTTTTCATCCATTCTGCTACTCTATGTGTTTTGATTGGAGCATTCAGCCCATTTACATTCAGTGTTATTATTGAGATATGTGGGTTTAGAGTCTTTGTGTCTTTTGCGGAGTTCACACTTGTGGTGGTGTCTCTGATATCTTTGTTTCTTGCAACCTGTCCTTCAGAGTATCCCCCTCAGGATTTCTTGTAGGGCTGGCTTGTTGGTGACAAATTCTTTCAATTTCTGTTTATTTGGAAAGGTTTTTATCTCTCCTTCTATTTTGAATGACAGGCTTGCTGGATAGAGGATTCTTGGCTGCATATTTTTTCTGTTCATCACATGGAAGATCTCCTGCCAATCCTTTCTGGCCTGCCACGTTTCAGTAGATAGGTCTGTCACCACTCTGATAGGTTTGCCTTTGTATGTTAGGGCCCTTTTCTCCCTAGCTGCTTTCAAAATTTTTTCTTTGTCCTTATATTTTGCCATTTTTACTATGATATGCCTTGCAGAAGGTCGATTCAGATTACGACTGGGGGGGGGGTCCTCTGAGCCTCTTGTATTTCAACGTTTATTTCTTTTTCCATGTCGGGGAAGCTCTCTGCTATAATTTGTCCCAGGACTCCTTCAGCACCTTTCTCCCTCTCTTCCTCTTCTGGGATTCCTATCATAAGGATATTGTTGTGTTTGACCGTGTCGCTGAGCTCTCGAACTCTTCTTTCATGTTCCTGGATCAGTTTGTCTCTTTTTTTT
>NW_024081877.1:358158-397605 GCF_003009895.1 Hyaena hyaena
TGTTTTTTTCAAGCCCAGCTATTAATTTTACCATTATTATTCTAAAATCTTGTTCAGTTATGCTGCCGATATCTGTTTTGATCAGTTCATTAGCTGTCATTTCTTCTTGGAGTTTCTTTGGAGGAGAGCTCTTTTGTTTCGTCATTTTAGTTAGCTTTCCGGCTCTTGTTGGTTTTAAAGACCTGTTATCTCTCTGTATCTATGAAAGCTGCTATATCCAAGAAGTCTCCTTGACTGTCCAGGGCCTATCCTTTCAGAGAGTGTTTTTTGAATGGTGTCTCTTGGTCTCTCTTTTTGGGACCTTGGTTATTTTATTTTCCTATTCGTAGTGATATTTGGGACTCTCCACCTTGTGTACTCTGGCTTGTTTCTTGAGGTAGCCCTGGAAAAGAAAACAGGCAGACAAACACACAGGGAGCAGGAGCAGACAAACGCACAGGCTAATTCAACTAACATGCAAAGCAAGAGGGAAAAGGAAAAAGTTAAGAGAAAAGACAGAGGAGGGAGGGTGAATAATAGGGAGTATAAAATACATAAAAGGATCAAAAAAGGGAAAAGAAAAGGAAAAAAGAAGAAAACCAATGGACAAAGAATGGTTTAAAGTATGTAACCGGATTTCCCAGCTACAGTTAAATAGCCGTGTGTATGCAGTTGTGGTTGAAGAGCATAGAGAAGGAGAGAGAAGACCGGGCGGGATGAGGCAGAATTGGAAATAGAATGAACAGGCAGAAGGGATACGAAGCTTTTTTCAAAGAGGTAAAGGGTAGAATATGTTTGGATAGGTGAGAGAAGAATGCTTGTATTTTCCAGAGAAACTATATAGTCTAATTACTCCTGAGAGAAAGAGATGAAAAGGTCGGGAGGTGTAGAATTTACATCTACAGAATGGACTAAATTTGATTGTTTAAGTACGCCAGTGACCAGAAGAAATCAGGTCAGTGTTCTGCGGAAAAAAAGAAAAGAAGAAAAACAAAAACAAAAACTAAAACAACAACAAACAAAAAAAACAACACACACACACACACACAAAAGGGGGAAAAGGGAGGAGGGCAGCTCTCAAGCAGGGATGGGAGTGGTGTGATCCAATGAGTCAGGCGGGAGTACTGCCTGGAGGTTGTAAGGAGGAGAGTGGCGGCACTCCACCTCTTTTTTATAGGAGTGTAAACTTCCTGAGCCAGGGGCTCAGGCAAAGTTTGTTGGGCTTTTCAACCCAGGCCAGTCCCAGCCTCCAAATCCTAGGCCAAGCACCCCGCTGAAATTGCCTCAGACGATCCCCTGGCTTTCCCCTCAGGGCGATTCCAATCTTCCAGGCTACTCTGGGGGTGGAGCCAGAAGCCTCCGCTCCCTTCTCCTCTGGGTGGGGCTGGGGGGCCTAGGCGGGGCGCGGGGGGGGGGGGCTTTGTCTGCCGGCGCGCTGAGCCCACTGGAGTGAGGAAATCAAGTTCCCTCTGTGTCTCCATCACCCAAAACACGAACTCGAGGTCACGTCTGCCAGTTTTTAGCACTTTACCTTCCCTCTAGAGTTCCAGCCAGCTAGGAGCATGGAAGCCGGTGCCTGCGCACCTCCTCAGGGGTCCAAGCCCGCCTCGAGGGTAATGGCTGCAGGCGCGCAACCTCTCCCAGCCAGCCAGGAGCCAGCACAAAGAAGCAAATCGGAGCGCAGCCTCTCCTGGGTGACTTGGAGCGTGGAGGGACCTGACGTGCAGGTATTTTGTGCGCAAAGATTTTCTACACCCCAAGCGGAGGGTTTTCCCCCCCGAGCGGAGTTTTTTCTGTTTCGGACTCTCTTTTTCCCCTCTCACTCCCCACAGAGGGGGTGGCCCGTCTCTCCAGTCTCCAATCCAGGCCCGATTTTTACTTCCCCAGTTCGTACTCACGTTACAAGTCTTTCTTAGTGGAATCTGCGTTCTTTCTCTCCCAATTTCTTGGGTGTGGCACAGTTTCCTATGGCTTCAGATCTTTTCCGTGTGATCCCTGGGCTCGAGTGCAGGTATGGAGCTCCCTACTTCTCCGCCATCTTGCCCCTCCCCCCACAGATGACATTTTAGATGAGATCAG
The DNA here is from genome assembly GCF_003009895.1 of Hyaena hyaena. Taxonomy (NCBI): domain Eukaryota; kingdom Metazoa; phylum Chordata; class Mammalia; order Carnivora; family Hyaenidae; genus Hyaena; species Hyaena hyaena. Next base: position 360,217 of record NW_024081877.1, read on the forward strand.
AAAGATTACTTAAAATCTCTAAAGTTTATTTATTTATTTTCTGAGAGACAGAAAGAGTGCAAGTGGGGCAGGGGCAGAGAGAGAAGAAAGATCTCAAGAAGGCTCTGCACTGACGGTTCAGGGCTTGAACTCACAAAACTATAAGATTATGACCTGAGCTGAATTCAAGAGTTGTACGGTCGACTGACTGAGCCACCCAGGCACCCCAAGATCAGAAAGATTATTAAGAGCAAAAGAAGTGAAGTAGCAGGGTAAGAATATTCCAGGCAGCGGGAATAGAGAATATGAGGTCTTGGAGGAATGAAACCGTAAAGAACATTGGAACAACTGGAAGATGTTTCTTGTGCTGGAGCAGAGAGTGGGGGGTTGGGTATTGCTATTACTTAAATTTTGTCTGCATATCATGTTTAGGCTACCTGGTTGTCATATGACACCCTCTCTTTATTTCTAGAGAGCTTCTATAGAAGACAGATCGCTACTTATTCACTGCTCTACGGATTTGAGGTCATGGCTTCATAAAATGATTTCCCTTTTCCTAAAGGCTTAATGTCTGGGTGCAAGCTGTAACAAAATTAGAGAAATCCTTCACTTTTCTAAGTACTTTACTTTCTTCTAATGTTTCCTTTAACACATGGGATATTTTTTGAAACATATTTTTTTTGTTGTTGCATCAAACACATTTTTATTATTTTCTTTCTTTCTTTTTTTTATTATTATTATTTTTTATTTTTTTTTTACAGTTTATTGTCAAATTAGTTTCTACATAACACTCAGTGCTCATCCCCAAAGTGCCCTCCTCCATGCCCATCCCCCCTCCCCCCCCCCCCCACCCAACAGTCCTCAGTTTTTGTCAGCATTCAAGAGTCTCTCATGGTTTGCCTCTCTCCCTTTCCCCCACCATTTCCGCCCTTCTTATCCCCCTTGTTCCTCCGTCAAGTTCCTCCTAATCCTCCTATACGTGCAAACATATGATATTTGTCCTTCTCTGCCTGACTTATTTCGCTCAGCATAACACCCTCAAGGTCCATCCATGTTGCTACACATGGCCAGATTTCAATATTTCTCATTGACATGTAGTATTCCATGGTATAGATAAACCACATCTTCTTGATCCATTCATCTGTTGATGGACACTTAGGCTCTTTCCATGTTTTAGCTATTGTGGAGAGTGCTGCTATGAACATTGGGGTACATGTGCTCCTATGCCTCAGCATTTCTGTATCCCTTGGGTAAATTCCTAGCAGTGCTATTGCTGGGTCATAAGGGAGTTCTATTGTTAGTTTCCTGAGGAATGAAACATATTTTTATAAATTGGCCATTAGACTCAATCTTGCTAAGCTGTTTGACCCTGGGGATGGAGCTTATTCTTTATAAGCACTGCTTCTGCTTACCTTGTGGAAATAAAAGCTGCAATTGCTTTATGGCAAAAATAAGCCTATTGTGATTAAAAATAAATGATAGGTATGACTCTACAGTACATGCACACTAAATATTACAGTGTGGGCCTAGGAACTCAGGTTTTAATACAGTACGAGATAAGTCAATCTAATTTGATTCTTTGCAAAGTGTTTGAAAGGGAACAGATTTTTGTACAAAGAAAAAAGCTAACGTGAAGGAGACTTACAAATCTGTTTGAGGTATGACCCAATGAAGTTGTTCTCAGAGCTCATGGCTAAAATAAAGGATTCTGGAATTTGAGTAGATGCCCAAGACAGGTGAATTGAAGGGCTGATTAGGTGAATTTAGTTATTTGGGGAGAAAAATTTTATGTTCAGTTAAAAAATATGATTTTTGTTTTTGTGAGGATTCTTCTTCCCTGGAATGACACATTTGAAGGTCTTTGAGAATCTAAGGCCTTATTATAGCTAGTAAATCTTATATTTGGAACGTAGCTTGTGGCTACAACATGTGTCTAATGGTGGGAACATAGATTGTGGTATGCTAGGGAAAATGCCACAGTTGCATTTATGCTAGAGTGCTAAGTCAGGCTTATCTCTAAACAGAAGATAGAGAATTCCTTTACTTTATACATGAAAATATTAAATAGTATACTAATAATGATAGCAAAGATTCATTGAACACATAGTGTATGCCAAACACTATATGCCAAACACAGATAATTTACATTTGTGACCTCATTTTGTTCATATGACAATTCTATTTACTAGGTTTTACTAACGGTATTACCCTCATTTTACAGGTGACAAAACCAAGGACCAAAGATAAGTAAATTATCTATGACGTCACAAAGAGCAAGTGACGGAAGTGGGGCTTTTCCAGACATTTCCAATGCTAGGGCTCATGCTGGTAATCATTATGTTCTCCTTTCACCACCAAATCCCAGAGGAAGGGATTCTTCAGATGGTGTGGAATGTTCTTTTAGTCTGTAAGTCAGTAGAACTGCTTAAAGTTGTCACTTCCTTTCTCTGCCTCCCACATACCTGAGTGGCAGCACTTGAAATTAGGTTTATCATTTACACAAACCTGGCCCAAGCCTTGATTTACAACTTAAAGTTATGTGAGCATAAATAAGTGACTTAACTTCCCTGTAAGTTGGCAAATCTATAAAGTAAAGGTCATGATGTCTACTTTGCAAGGCTGTTGTAAGAATTAGATGCAACGAGACAAGCAAAATGTGTAACACAGAGCCTGTTGGGTCACAGGCACCCAATAATGGTGGCTGTTTCAGTAATTAGAAGTGGCCCTATTAGATTATTGAGTTATCAGATGTTCTAGTGATGGGTACCTAACATCTTTACCCAGAGCCAAGGGGAAAAAAACAGCAACTGTAAGTAGCTCTTTAAGCAAGTCCAGTTCGATGTGTGGCTTCCAACCTCTCTCATACCTCTAACTGCTACATCCAATAGATCAGCCTTAATGTAAGTAATAGAAATTAATATTCCTAAGTTGTGGTAATAACCTAAACTCAATTAAAGCACAATATTGCATTACTGCACTCTTCCACCCATTTGTGATTGCACACCACTTGAATAGATGCTGGTTTCCATGGCTTTGTTTCAAAGCAACACATTCTATACATGGAATTCAAACTTCTGTGCAGAGGGAAACATGACAAGAAGATACTTGTAAATTCAGAAAAACTACAGTATCCTTAATTTACACCCCATTTACATTACACAACCATTTGTTCAGCAAAAAACCTTTGCTACATTTACACTTTAATTATTTGATGGAAATTTGAACTACAGAAAACGCTGAATTCAATTTCTTTGAATTCAGTACCAGCAAAGCCACTTATTTTCACTCCTTTATCTGAGAAAGTAAATCCTTAGTACAGTGCGTTTTCCACACGGTCAGTGTTATTTATGTCTCAATGTTGAATTTTCATCCCACTGCTTTTTATCAGAAACAATTATAAAACCACAATTATGAAAATAATGAGTAGAGATACATGGTTCAATATGTCTGCATTATGACTTTTTGGCTGAATCAAATAAAGCTACAAGGTTAATTTCTTTACACAAAATTTGCAATTTGTCTTCTTTTTTTTAATTTTCTATATTTTATTTTATTTTATTATTATTATTTTTTTTACAAATAGTTTATTGTCAAATTAGTTTCCACATAACACTCAGTGCTCATCCCCACAAGTGTGCTCCTCCATGCCCCTCACCCCCTTCCCCCCACATCCATCAGTCCTCAGTTTTTGTCAGCATTCAAGAGTCTCTCATGGTTTGCCTCTCTCCCTTTCCCCTACCATTTCCGCCCTTCTTCTCCCCCTTGTTCCTCCGTCAAGTTCCTCCTAATCCTCCTATACGTGCAAACATATGATATTTGTCCTTCTCTGCCTGACTTATTTCGCTCAGCATAACACCCTCAAGGTCCATCCATGTTGCTACACATGGCCAGATTTCATTGTTTCTCATTGCCATGTAGTATTCCATGGTATAGATAAACCACATCTTCTTGATCCATTCATCTGTTGATGGACACTTAGGCTCTTTCCATGTTTTAGCTATTGTGGAGAGTGCTGCTATGAACATTGGGGTACATGTGCTCCTATGCCTCAGCATTTCTGTATCCCTTGGGTAAATTCCTAGCAGTGCTATTGCTGGGTCATAAGGGAGTTCTATTGTTAGTTTCCTGAGGAACCTCCACACTGTTTTCCAGAGGGGCTGTACCAGTTTACATTCCCACCAACAGTGTAGGAGGGTGCCCGTTTCTCCACATCCTCGCCAGCATCTAGAGTTCTCTGATTTGCTCATTTTAGCCACTCTGACTGGCGTGAGGTGGTATCTCAGTGTGGTTTTGATTTGTATTTCCCTGATGAGGAGGGATGCTGAGCATCGTTTCATGTGTCTGTTGGCCATCTGGATGTCCTCTTTGGAGAAGTGTCTGTTCATGTCTTCTGCCCATTTCTTCACTGGGTTGTTTGTTTTTCGGGCGTGTAGTTTGGTGAGTTCCTTATAGATTCTGGATATTAACCCTTTATCTGATATGTCATTTGCAACTATCTTTTCCCATTCCGTTGGTTGCCTATTAATTTTCTGGGTTGTTTCCTTGGCTGTGCAGAAGCTTTTAATCTTGATGAGGTCCCAACAGTTTATTTTTGCTCTTGATTCCCTTGCTTTTGGGGATGTGTCAAGTAAGAAGTTGCTGCGGTGGAGGTCAAGGAGGTTGTTTCCTGCTTTCTCCTCTAGGGTGTTGATAGTTTCCTGTCTCACGTTCAGGTCCTTTATCCATTTTGAGTTGATTTTTGTGCATGGTGTGAGAAAATGATCTAGTTTCATTCTTCTGCATGTTGCTGTCCAGTTCTCCCAACACCATCTGTTAAAAAGGCTGTCTTTTTTCCATTGGATATTCTTTCCTGCTTTGTCAAAGATCAGTTGGCTGTATACTTTTGGGTCCACTTCTGAGTTCTCAATTCTGTTCCATTGGTCTATGTGTCTGTTTTTGTGCCAATACCATACTGTCTTGAGGATGACAGCTTTGTAGTAGAGGCTGAAGTCTGGGATGGTGATACCTCCCGTTTTGGTTTTATTTTTCAGTATTACTTTGGCTATTCGGGGTCTTTTGTGGTTCCATACAAATTTTTGGATAGTTTGTTCTAGTTTTGAGAAGTATGCTGGTGCAATTTTGATTGGAATTGCATTGAATGTGTAGAGTGCTTTAGGTAGTAATGACATCTTAACTATATTTATTCTTCCTATCCATGAGCATGGAATGTTTTTCCATTTCTTTGTGTCTTCTTCAATTTCCTTCATAAGTTTTCTATAGTTTTCATCATACAGATCTCTTGTATCCTTGGTTAGGTTTATTCCGAGGTATTTTATGGTTTTTTGTGCAATTGTGAATGGGATCAGTTTCTTGATTTCTCTTTCTGTTGCTTCATTATTGGTGTATAAAAATGCAACCGATTTCTGTACGTTGATTTTGTACCCTGCAACTTGGCTGAATTCTTGGATCAGTTCTAGTAGGCTTCTGGTGGAGTCTGTCGGGTTTTCTATGTAGAGTATCATGTCATCTGCGAAGAGTGAAAGTTTGACTTCCTCTTTGCCAATTCTGATGCCTTTGATTTCCTTTTGTTGTCTGATGGCTGATGCTAGGACTTCCAGCACTATGTTAAACAACAGTGGTGAGAGTGGACATCCCTGTCGTGTTCCTGATCTCAGGGGGAAAGCTCTCAGTTTTTCCCCGTTGAGGATGATGTTAGCTGAAGGCTTCTCATAGATGGCTTTGATGATGTTTAAGTAGGTTCCTTCTATCCCAACTTTCTCGAGAGTCTTTATTAAGAAGGGATGCTGTATTTTGTCAAATGCTTTTTCTGCATCTATTGACAGGATCATATGGTTTTTATCTTTTCTTTTATTGATATGATGGATCACATTGATTGATTTGCGAATGTTGAACCAGCCCTGTAACCCAGGAATGAATCCCACTTGATCTTGGTGGATGATTCTTTTGATATGCTGCTGGATTCGATTTGCAAGGATCTTGTTGAGAATTTTTGCATCCGTATTCATCAAGGATATTGGCCTATAGTTCTCTTTTTTTGCTGGATCTCTGTCTGGCTTGGGAATCAGAGTGATGCTGGCTTCATAAAATGAGTCCGGGAGTTTTCCTTCGACTTCTATTTTTTGGAATAGCTTGAGAAGAATTGGGATTAATTCTGTTTTAAATGTCTGGTAGAATTCCCCAGGGAAACCATCAGGTCCAGGGCTCTTATTTGTTGGGAGATTTTTGATCACTGATTCGATTTCTTCACTCGTTATGGGTCTGTTCAGGTTTTCTATTTCTTCCCGTGTGAATTTTGGTAGTGAGTGTGTGTTTAGGAATTTGTCCATTTCTTCTAAGTTGTCCAATTTGTTGGCATATAATTTTTCATAGTATTCCCTGATAATTGCTTGTATTTCTGAGGGGTTGGTTGTAATAAGTCCATTTTCATTCATAATTTTGTCTATTTGGGTGCTCTCTCTTTTCTTTTTGATAAGCCTGGCTAGAGGTTTGTCAATTTTGTTTACTTTTTCAAAAAACCAACTCTTGGTTTCATTGATCTGTTCAATTGTTTCTTTGGTCTCTATGTTGTTTATTTCTGCTCTAATTTTTACTATTTCTCTTCTTCTACTGGGTTTAGGGCGTTCTTGTTGCTCTGCCTCTAGCTCCTTTAGGTGAGCTGTTAGATTTTGGACTTGTGCTTTTTCTAATCTCTTGAAATAGGCCTGGAGAGCAATGTACTTTCCTCTTAGGACTGCCTTGGCCGCATCCCATAGATTTTGAATTGTTGTGTTTTCATTTTCATTTGTTTCCATATATTTTTTAATTTCCTCTCTAATTGCCTGATTGGCCCATTCATTCTTTAGAAGGGTGTTCTTTAACCTCCATGTTTTTGGCGGTTTTCCAGACTTCTTCCTGTAATTGATTTCAAGTTTCAAAGCATTGTGATCTGACAGTGTGCATGGTATGATCTCTATTCTTTTATATTTATTGAGGGCTGCTTTATGTCCCAGTATGTGATCTATCTTGGAGAATGTGCCATGCGCACTTGAGAAGAAAGTAAATTCCCTGGCCTCAGGATGTAAAGTTCTAAATATATCCGTCAGATCCATCTGGTCCAATGTGTCTTTCAAGTCCATTATTTCTTTAGTGATTTTCTGTCTGGTTGACCTATCCATTGCTGTAAGCGGAGTATTAAAGTCCCCTGCTATTAGCACATTCTTATCTATAAGCTTGTTTCTGTTTGTGATTAATTGTTTTAGATATTTAGGTGCTCCCATATTCGGTGCGTAGACATTTATGATTGTTAGTTCTTCCTGATGGATGGACCCTGTAATTATTATGTAGTGCCCTTCTTCATCTCTTGTGATTGTCTTTAATTTAAAGTCCAGTTTGTCTGATATAAGTATCGCTACTCCGGCTTTCTTTTGATTTCCTGTAGCATGATATATATTTCTCCATCCCCTTACTTTTAATCTGAAGGTATCTTCCCGTCTAAAATGAGTTTCTTGTAGACAGCATATTGATGGATTTTGTTTTTTAATCCATTCTGCTACCCTATGTCTTTTGATTGGAGCATTCAGCCCATTTACATTCAGTGTTATTATTGAAATATGTGGGTTTAGAGTCTTTGTATCTTTTGTAGGGTTCATGTTTGTGGTGGTGTCTCTGGTATCTTTGTTCCTTGCAACCTTTCCTTCAGAGCATCCCCCTCAGGATTTCTTGTAGGGCTGGCTTCGTGGTGACAAATTCTTTCAATTTCTGTTTATTTGGAAAGGTTTTTATCTCTCCTTCTATTTTGAATGACAGGCTTGCTGGATAGAGGATTCTTGGCTGCATATTTTTACCGTTCATCACATTGAAGATTTCCTGCCATTCCTTTCTAGCCTGCCAAGTTTCAGTAGATAGGTCTGTCACCACTCTGATAGGTTTCCCTTTGTATGTTAGGGCCCTTTTCTCCCTAGCTGCTTTCAAAATTCTCTCTTTGTCCTTGTATTTGGCCATTTTCACTATGATATGTCGTGCAGAAGATCGATTCAGGTTACGTCTGAGGGGAGTCCTCTGAGCCTCTTGTACTTCCACATTTACTTCCTTCCCCAGGTCGGGGAAGTTCTCTGCTATAATTTGTTCCAGGACTCCTTCAGCACCTTTCCCTCTCTCTTCCTCTTCTGGGATTCCTATGATACGGATATTGTTGCGTTTGACCGTATCGCTGAGCTCTCGAATTCTTCTTTCCTGTTCCTGGATCAGTTTGTCTCTTTTTTTGTCAGCTTCTTGTTTTTCTATAATGGTGTCTTCTAAATCACTTATTCTCCTTTCTGCCTCTTCAATCCGTGCATTGGAGGCCTCTAATTTATTATGTATCTCATTTATCGTATTTTTTAATTCTTCATGCCTATTTTTATTTTCCATTCTGTCTGTAGCCATAGTTTCTCTGATGTCCCCTATGTTTTTTCAAGCCTAGCTATTAATTTTACCATTATTATTCTAAAATCTTTTTCAGTGATGCTGCTGATTTCTGTTTTGATCAGTTCATTAGCTGTCATTTCTTCTTGGAGTTTCTTTGGAGGAGAGCTCTTTTGTTTCGTCATTTTAGTTAGCTTTCCGGCTCTTGTTGGTTTTCAAGACCTGTTATGCTCTCTGTTTCTATGAGCACTGTTATATCCAAGAAGACTCTTTGAGTTTCAGGGCCTATCCTTTCATAGAGTGTTTTTTGAATGGTATCCCCTGGTCTCTCTTGTTGGGACCTTGGTTATTTTATTTTCCTATTTTAGTGATATTTGGGACTCTCCACCTTGTGTACTCTGGCTTCTTTCTTGAGGTAGCCCTGGAAAAGAAAACAGACAGACAAACACACAGGGAGCAGGAGCACACAAACGCACAGGCTAATTCAACTAACATGCAAAGCAAGAGGGAAAACGAAAAAGTTAAGAGAAAAGATGGAGGAGGGAGAGCGAATAATATGGAGTATAAAATACATAAAAGGGTCAAAAAAGGGAAAAGAAAAGGAAAAAAGAAGAAAACCGATGGACAAAGAACCGTTTAAAGCATATACCTGGATTTCTCAGCTGCAGTGAAATAGCCGTGTGTATGCAGTTGTGGTTGAAGAGCATAAAGAAAGAGAGAAGGCAGGGCGGGATGAGGCACAATTGGAAATAGAATGAACAGGCAGAAGGGATAAGAAGCTTTTTTCAAAGAGTAAAGGGTAGAATATGTTTGGATAGGTGAGAGAAGGATGCTGGAATTATCCAGAGAAACTATATAGTCTAATTACTCCTGAGAGAAATAGCTGAAAATGTTGGTAGGTGTAGAATTTACATTACAGAATGGAGTTGTGATTGTTTAAGCAAAGTGGCGACCAGAGTTAATCAGGTCAGTGTTCTGGGGAAAAAAGAGAGAAAAGAGAAAGAAGAAGAAAAAAGAAAGAGAAAAAAAAACGGGAAAAAAAGAAAAAAGAAGATAGAAAAACAAAGGAAAAAAAAACAAAAATAGGAAAAAAAAGGAAAAAAAAAAGGGAGGAGGGCACCTCTCAGGCAGGGATGGGCGTGGCGTGATCCAATGCCTCAGGCGGGAGCTCTGCCTAGGCGGTTGTGGGGAGGAGAGTGAAGGTGCTCCAGTCCCTTCTTGAAGCAAGCGCTGCTCCTTGGTTTTTTGGGCGTGTAAACTCCCCGTACTGGGGACGCAGCCGACGTTGGTTGCACTCTTCAACCCAGGCCAGTTCCAATCTCCAAATCCCCATCGGCGCGCCCCGCTGAAATTGCCTTAGACACAGCTTCCCAGGCAACCCCCTCGGACAATTCCAGACCCCCTGTGGAGCTCTGGGGGTGGAGTCAGAATCGCTGCTTCCTTCTCTGGATCAGGCTGGTGCACAGGGTCGGGGACTTGCCTGCAGGGTGTTCTGAGCCCGAGCCCGGTTAGGAGGCTCTCTCAGTGGATTCTGCGTCCTTTTTCTCCCAATCTCTCAGGTTTTGTAAGATTTCCAATGGCTTCAGATCTTTTCTGTGTGATGTATGGGCGCGAGTGCAAGTACGGAGCTCCTTACTTCTCCGCCATCTTGCCCTCTCTTCTCCAATTTGTCTTCTTTGTTACTAAGTATGCTAAGAATCAATATTGTCACCAAGCCCTACTTTCCAAGTCGTCTGAGGTTTGCATATAATGAATAAAACAAAAGGGTGAGGAAAAAAGCTGAGGGCAAAGGTCCCAGGAGAAGGATTCTCAAGGTGATTCATACAGCTGAGTCTCAGAGTAAGAACCTGGCTCCCACTTATGTAAACACTGAGGATTGTTTGGAAAATATCACCAAGTTGAGGATATTTAGAAAAAGAGGATGAGGGGGGCGCCTGGGTGGCTTAGTCGGTTAAGCGTCCGACTTTCGCTTAGGTCATGATCTCACGGTTCGTGGGTTCAAGCCCCGCGTCGGGCTCTGTGCTGACTGCCAGCTCAGAGCCTGGAGCCTGTTTCAGAGTCTGTATCTCCCTCTCTCTCTGACCCTCCCCTGCTCACGCTGTCTCTCTCTCCTAGAAATAAATTTAAAAAATATATTAAAAAAAAAAGAAAAAAAGAAAAATAGGATAAGGGAAGGTTCATTTCTACCAGCTAACAAAAGGATTTGGGGGATTCTGAAATTATCTTAACCCATTGAAATTAGTCCCGAAGAACAGGACACGTTCCATTTTTTCAGTAGGATTGTATGTTAGGAAGCATAAAATCCATCAACAAACAAGAAAAAGTTATGATATTTGGAGGGGATAATGCATTTGAGTGTGTGGCCAAGCACACACTCAATGAAAGTTAAAAAAATCTAACTACATGAGAACTTTGTATTGGCACAGCATTGTGCTAAAGGCTTACCAAGAGATTTAGGGTATAGTCTTAGTCCTTAAAGCTTATCATAAATGGCAGGACCCACAGGTGACCCACAGGACCCACAGATGAAGAGAGAAGCAACAGTATTAGGCAGTGTAGGTAAGTGTCAAATACTGGATACAAAGAATGAGGAAGTAAACTGGCATTTGTTGAACATTTACTATGTGCCATTCCATCCAAATAACAATCTTAAGAAGTTGGTGCTATCATTATTTCCATTTTACACATGAGTAAACTGAAATTTAGAGTGGTAGAGTGATTTTGTCCTAGTCACACAGGTAGTAAGTGACATACCTGGGACTTTGCTTCCTCCTTCAAATTCTATATTCTTCCATGGTATGTACTATACTTTTCAGTATAAATGTATTTTTCAGTATAAGACTATTTATGCTTTTATAAGGAGAGAGGCCCCTTCATTCCTCTTGATCACAATTATTTGCTAGACTGCTTGTTAAGTCTTTTACATATAGCATATCATTATAGTGTAGAGATTAAGGTCATGGACTCCCTATATTCAACTCCTCTCTCTACCCATGCATTAGTATATGCAACATACTTGAAAAGAGTTTGGCACATTATAAGTCAAATATAAGTAATGATTGTTATTATTTTATTATTTAATATCTTTATGAGTAGGGACTATGGTTATGTTCACTTTACAGATGAGGAAGCTGAGCCTTTAGAGAGATGAAATGACCTTTCCATAGTTATGTGGGTAGTAACTTCTGGATCCGGCATTCATGTACAAGCTTGTCAGCTCCAAACTTTTTTTTCTCACTATGTCACATTGCTTCTGTAAGTGCCATAGTTGGTCAAGAGAGGGAGATGTCTCTGTGAGCTGAAGGCTTCATTAATTATGTGGGTCTTGAGGTTGAAAAAGGATAATGAGAAAAAGAATCTGTGTAGAAGGCTTGGGTAAAGAAGGAAGGATAGTGTGTGTTGGGTGAAGGAGGGAGAACCAAACATTTCTCCTTCCAGAAGACTCTTAGAGCATGAGGAAATTCAGTCCTGCTATTAGTGAAATGAAAGCAAGTGCAGGCCTGCTGAAAGGAGCCTATCCTCCAGCCTAATTACAAGAAGGCCATGAGGGCTCGAGGTAGTCCACACTTTCCCAAAAGGAATAAATCTGAGGGAAGCAATAAAGGAGTTTGAAAGTAATCTTCCAAGAAGGGAGTGCCTAGTATCCTAAAACTGTTTATAGCAATTCTGTCTACCTCCACGTGGCTTCTACAGTCATGTCCCCTACAGATAGTCACATGGCAGAAGAACTGCCAGAAGGGAAACTAGCACTTGAAACACTAAATTAGGAAGAAAATAAACCAATTGCTTAATTGAAAATTTACAAAAATATGTACAATTATAAGTGCATTACATCGTGCAGCACAACCCCCCACTGGAGAATGACTTAACTGCATATTGCTTCCTGCTCTGCATAACTGAGTCTCCTGGGAGCCATTGCTTTAGTAGTTTGGCTATCTCAGCTGCTACTGTGCCTCCTAATTTTCCTTTATTCTCGAATCTTGAGAGGTGTGACTTGGGAAGCTAACCATGTCTTTTGTAAAGCCTGGAAGTTGGCCTATGTAGCCGGTAAGAGCTGGTGATTTATGTCTGAGAGTCTGTTTAACTGAGGTTTCTGCCTGCCTGAAGCTTCCAGTGGTAATAGCTCTCCTAATTAACTCTGTTATTCTTTACTACTCACCCTATGAGACTCTTTTGAAACTCTCCCAACTTTGGGTGACTTTGACTTTTAGAGAAGCATTTTCCTGTGGAGGAATTTCACGCAAGCTGGGTCTAGTCCTTCAAGTCTACATTAGCACCTGTGCCTGCATATACCTTGTACTGGACCTCAGTGCTCCAGTAAAGAATTGTCTTGATGTATCACAATTACACAGACTTGAGCTAAATGACTCTGTGGCAACCCCACTGGGAAAATTCATTGGCTCAAGAGCTTATAAATGGACTTAATTTACCCTGCCTAAAGGAAGTGTACCTGTGCCCGTTGACTCTTAAGTGGATGGTATGCCTAGCAATTGGATTCTTAGTAAAAAATTCCTCAAGAGGAAAAGGGGAGAGTCTGGGCTGGCTTTGCAAACAAAATACTCCTGAGATGCAGTTAAGAGCTGGTTTTGACATAGATTTAGAGAGACTGATACCATGTCAATCTCAGGCACGGTTTCCTGGTTACTGGGGATTTAATCATTTACATATGCAATAGGTGCTGTTGTAACTTCAGAGTGCTCTAGGCTGAGATGGCAGAAAGCAAGGAAACTTTCATCTAAATTATTTCAGGATACTTTCCCATGATTCTTGGTCAATGAGTGGATGAAGCAAGATAATTCTATTGTAATGAAATGATCAAAGGAAATCTGGAGGTTGTGTTGCTTTACTGGAATTTGGAAATATGCCTAAGTGAAGCAAAATGAATTTCCAAGTAGGTAAGACTCCTATTTCTCTGATTCATTAGGACTCAATATTCATGCTATACTCACATTCTTTTAATCTGGTTTTTATCACTTCCACTAGGAGTTTGGAACACAAACTAAGAAGTAATAAGTCCCTTTCAATGTTTTGTTCTCATTACTTTGCCATCTTTATATCAATATGTTGTCTTGAATAATTGGCATATTTGCTGGAGCTCATGGAAGCTTCACGCATTCTGGTAAAGTCACATCTCTTCTCTTGGTCTCCATTCACTATTTAGCAAAATGCCAGTGATGTCCACTGATATTATTATGTTATACTTCAAGGGACAAAGAAGCCTTGATTCTTGCCTTCATGTATAATGAGAAAAACAGAAGCTGTTTCTGGAGGCAAAAGTCAAATTGTGGCAAGATGAAGTGGAACAGTTCTGGTGGGAAGTGAAGTCCAATGTGCAGCTGTGGGAGTAGGCTTTTAAAATGGAATGGAAGATCTATTGACAGGGGCACATGGTTTTTGTCTTTTCTTTTGTTAATGTGATGTATCACATTGATTGATTTGCGAATATTGATCCAGCCCTGAAACCCACGATTAAATCCCACTTAATCATGGTGGATAATTCTTTTCACATGCTGTTGAATTCGATTTTAAAGTATCTTGTTGAGGAAGTTTGCATCTATATTCATCAAGGATATTGGCCTGTAACTCTCTTTTTTTGCTGGGACTCTGCCTGGCTTGGGAATCAAAGTGATCCTGGCTTTGTAAAATGAGTCTGGAAGTTTTCCATTTTTTGGAATAAGGTGAGAAGAATGGGTATTAATTCTGTTTTAAATGTCTGGTAGAATTCTCCAGGGAAGTCATCTGGCCCAGGGCCCTTATTTGTTGGGAGTCTTTTGATAACTGATTCGATTTCTTCACTAGTTATGTGTCTGTTCATATTTTTCTACCTCTTCCATGTGAATTTTAGTAGTGAGTGTGTGTGTAGAAATTTGTCCATTTATTGTAAGTTGTCTAGTTTCTTGGCATACAATTTTTCATAGTATTCCCTGATAATTGCTTGTATTTCTGAGGGGTTGTCGGTAATAAGTCCTTTATCATTCATGGTTTTGTCTATTTGAGTGCTCTCTCTTTTCCTTTTGAGAAGCCTGGTTAGATCAGGAACACGACAGGGATGTCCACTCTCACTACTGTTATTTCACATAGTGCTGGAAATCCTAGCATCAGCCATCAGACAACAAAAGGAAATAAAAGGTATCAGACATGGCAAAGAAGTCAAACTCTCACTTTTCGCAGACGACATGACAGAAAACCTAACAGACTCCACCAGAAGCCTACTAGAACTGATCCAAGAATTCAGCAAAGTTGCAGGGTACAAAATCAACGTACAGAAATCAGTTGCATTTTGATACATCAACAATGAAGAGAACAGAAAGAGAAATCAAGAAACTGATCCCACTCACAATTGCACAAAAAAACATAAAGTACTTAGGAATAAACCTAACCACGGAAACAAGAGATCTGTATGATGATAACTATAGAAAACTTATGAAGGAAATTGAAGAAGACACAAAGAAATGGAAAAACATTCTATGCTTTTGGGTCGGAAGAATAAATATTGTGAAAATGTCATTACTACCCAAAGCAATCTACACATTCAATGCAATTCCAATCAAAATTGCACCAGGATTCTTCTCAAAACTAGAACAAACTATCCTAAAATTTGTATGGAACCACAAAAGACCCTGAATAGCCAAAGTAATATTGAAGAAGAAAACCAAAACGGGAGGTATCACCATCCCAGACTTCAGCCTCTACTACAAAGTTCTCCTCATCAAGACAGTATGGTATTGGCACAAAAACAGACACATAGACCAAGGGAATAGAATTGAGAACTCAGAATTTGACCCACAAATGTACGGCTAACTAATCTTTGACAAAGCAGGAAAGAGTATTCAATGGAAAAAAGACAGCATCTTTAACCGATGGTGTTGGGAGAACTGGACAGCAACCTGCAGAAGAATGAAACTACATCATTTTCTCACACCATACACAAAAATAAACTCAAAATGGATAAAGGACCTAAACGTGAGACAGGAAACCATCAAAACCCTAGAAGACAAAGTAGGAAACAACCTCCTTGACCTCAACCGCAGCAATTTCTTTCTTGACACATACCCAAAAGCAAAAGAATCAAGAGCAAAAATAAACTATTGGGACCTCATCAAGATTAAAAGCTTCTGCACGGCAAAGGAAACAATCCATAAAACTAATAGGCAACCAATGGAATGGGAAAAGATAGTTGCAAATGACATATCAGATAAAGGGCTAGTATCCAAAATCTATAAGGAACTCACCAAACTCCACACCCGAAAAACAAACAACCCAGTGACGAAATGGGCAGAAGATATGAACAGATACTTCTCCAAAGTGGACATCCAGATGACCAACAGACACATGAAACGATGCTCAGCATCCCTCTTCATCAGGGAAACACAACTCAAAACCAACTGAGATACCACCTCACATCAGTCAAAGTGGCTAACATGAGCAAATCAGAGGACTCTAGATGCTAGCGAGGATGTGGAGAAACGGGCATGCTCCTACACTGTTGGTGGGAATGTAAACTGGTACAGCCCCTCTGGAAACCAGTGTGGAGGTTCCTCAAAAAATTAACAATAGAACTCCCCTATGACCCAGCAATAGCACAGCTAGAAATATACCCAAGGGATATAAGAATGATGATGCATAGGGGCACATATACCTCAATGTTCATAGCAGCACTCTCAACAATAGCCAAAACATGGAAAGAGCCTAATTTTCCATCAATGGACGAATGGATCCAGAAGATGTGGTTTATCTATACAATGTAATACTACATGGCAATGAGAAATAATGAAATCTGGCCATTTGTAGCAACATGTATGGAACCAGAGGGTGTTATATTGGACGAAATAAGTCAGGCAGAGAAGGACAGATACCATATATTTGCACATATAGGTTGATTAGGAGGAAGCTAACGGAGGACCATGGTGGAGACGAAGGGGAAAAATAGTCGGCGAGACGGAGGGATGCAAACCATGAGAGATTCTTTAATGCTGAGAACAAACTGAGGGCTGACGGGTTTGGGGGAGAGGGGAAGGGAGGTGATGGGCATCAGGGAGTGCACTTGTTGGGATGAGTACTGGGAGTCCATGGAAGCCAACTTGACAATAAACTATTTAAGAAAAAAATATAAAACAAAATGGAATGGAGGAGAAAATCCTTGAAGCAAAAGAGATCAAGGAACCTTGTAAGCAGTGTTGAGCTTTCAACATGATTAAGGCACAGGCTAGGGGTGCCTGGGTGGCTCAGTTAAGTGTCCAATTTTTGTTCTGGTCATGATCTCATGGCTCATTAGTTTGAGCCCTGCATTAGGCTCTGTGCTGACAGCTCAGAGCCTTACGCCTGCCTTGAATTCTGTATCTCCCTCTCTTTGCCCCTCCCCTGCTTGCACTTTGTCTCTCTCTTTCTCCCAAAAATAAATAAACATTCGAAAAAAAAAAAAAAAGACACACAGGTTAGTGACTGGAATTGAGGTAAAGAGACAGACTGAGAGGGAGGTGTCAAAGATCTTGGAGAATGTGGGTAAGTGGTGGAGGGTCTAATAGAAGACAGTGATGAAGAAAGATTGAAAAATATATATCCTTATCCCCCAGAGCAGAGGGTCTTCTATAAAAGAGTGCAAAGTGGCATGGTGAGGTGAGGATAATAAATTGTTAAAGTATTTTAGCCACTTTAATTCGTGAAAAGAAACTTCTAAATTAAGCAACTGTGAGATAATGAAACTATTTTGGTGGGTTGTGAGAGCCTCCTTGGAAAAGCACTAGATTTGATATTTTCACTATAAACCAATACAATCATTATCCTTGCAAATATCAATATAGAGTGTAACAGTAGAATCGTTTGCAATGGTTCCTCATCCTGGTCCTGTGGGATAAGGGGATTCAATCAATCCTATATTCAAAGAAGTGAATAGACAACGGTTTTGTGATCAGATGTAAAACAAATTTATTGATAGAACTCCATTTAATTGGTTATCACTTTTTAATTGGTTGATGATGTACATGGCTTTCAGAACTCCCAAGAAAATTCCTAGGAAACCAGGATGCGCAGTAATGATTACTTGAATAACCTTCTTTCTTTGCTAAGGTCAGCTGCTGAGCCAACTGTACAGGAATGTTATATGGGTCTTTTTCCATTACTTCCAGTGTAGACATTGAAATATTTGCACCATCAGTGATTTTCATCACTATAACATAATTGACATACTATTTCCACTTAGTTCTTTACTTATTTATATCAAAGGATACTGTGCATTTAGATTCTTGGATTATAAACATTTATATTTTGTGTATATAAAATGGTATTATTCCTTCTGTACTTATCTATTTATCACCTTCAAAAGTATTATGTTCTTTCCTTTGTTGAATTATCAACATTGCCTTATGCTGTCAAAGAAAAAAATTTCACTTCCAGAGTTCACTCTGGATTTTACAGCCAGTCATGGATTTGGGCATTGGCAGGATCAAGCTATTTTGGAAGAATAGTGCCCTGGACAATTTGTAAATCAGTATAGTTGCAGTACTGAGATGTATATAGAGAATGCTGGAATGGAGTGTCTACTCTAGAGGTATCTATATAGCTAGCTATAGCTAAAGGTTTCTCTCCTTCTCTAAGAGGGAATATTGTTGGGGCGCCTGGGTGGCTTAGTCGGTTAAGCGTCCGACTTTCGCTTAGGTCATGATCTCGCGGTTCGTGGGTTCGAGCCCCGCGTCGGGCTTTGTGCTGACTGCCAGCTCAGAGCCTGGAGCCTGTTTCAGTCTGTGTCTCCCTCTCTCTCTGACACTCCCCTGCTCACGATGTCTCTCTCTCTCTCTCTCTCCTAGAAATAAATAAAAAAAAAACATTGAGAGGGAATATTGTTTGGGTCTGTTTTCCATAATTCATTTGTTTCTCTTTTTTTTCCTTCTATTGTCCTTTAGATAAGCAAAAGAAACTACCTAAAATATATAATCATCTCATCTATAGGCAATTGACTCTGACTCAATGTTTTTGTGAGTGAATATGTATTTTTTTTCAAATAGTTTATTGTCAAGTTGGTTTCCATATGACACCCAGTGCTCATCACCACAAGTGCCCACCTCCATGCCCATCTCCCCCCCTCCCCCACATCCATCAGTCCTCAGTTTGTTCTCAGCATTCAAGAGTCTCTCATGGTTTGCCTCTCTCCCTCTCCCCCACCATTTCCCCCCTTCGTCTCCCCCACGGTCCTCTGTTAAGTTCCACCAAATCCTCCTATACATGCAAACATATATTTGTCCTTCTCTGCCTGACTTATTTCGCTCAGCATAACACCCTCAAAGTCCATCCATGTTGCTACTCATGGCCAGATTTCATTCTTTCTCATTGCCATGGAGTATTCCTTTATATAGATAAACCACATCTTCTTGATCCATTCGTCCGTTGATGGACCCTTAGGCTCTTTCCATGTTTTAGCTATTGTTGAGAGTCCTGCTATGAACATTGGGGTACATGTGCTCCTATGTATCAGCATTTCTGTATCCTTTGGGTAAATTCCTAGCTGTGCTATTGCTGAGTCATAGGGGGGTTCAATTGTAATTTTTTGAAGAACCTTCACACTATTTTCCGGAAGGGCTGTACCAGTTTACATTTCCACCAACAGTGTAAGAGGGTGCCTGTTTCTCCACATCCTCGCCAGCATGTAGAGTTCTCTGATTTGCTCATTTTAGCAACTCTGACTGTTGTGAGGTGGTATCTCAGTTGGTTTTTTTTTGTATTTCCCTGATGAGGAGGGATGCTGAGCATCGTTTCATGTGTCTGTTGGCCATCTGGATGTCCTCTTTGGAGAAGTATCTGTTCATATCTTCTGTCCATTTCTTTAGTGGGTTGTTTGTTTTTCGGATGTGGAGTTTGGTGAGTTCCTTATAGATTTTGGATATTAACCCTTTATCTGATATGTCATTTGCAACTATCTTTTCCCATTCCGTCGGTTGCCTATTAGTTTTGTGGACTGTTTCCCTTGCCATGAAGAAGCTTTTTTTCTTGATGAGATGCCAATAGTTTATTTTTGCTCTTGATTCCCTTGCTTTTGGGGATGTGTCAAGTAAGAAGTTGCTGCGGTGGAGGTCAAGGGGCTTGTTTCCTGCTTTCTCCTCTAGGGTTTTGATGGTTTTCTGTCTCACGTTCAGGTCCTTTATCCATTTTGAGTTATTTTCGTATATGGTGTGAGAAAATGATGTAGTTTCATTCTTCTGCAGGTTGCTGTCCAGTTCTCCCAACACCATCTATTAAAGAGGCTGTCTTTTATCCATTGGATATTCTTTCCTGCTTGTCAAAGATTACTTGGCTATATACATTTGGGTCCAGGTCTGAGTTCTCAATTCTATTCCATTGGTCTATGGGCTCTGTTTGTGCCAATACCATACTGTCTTGATGATGATAGCTTAGTAGTAGAGGCTAAAGTCTGGGATGGTGATACCTCCCGTTTTGGCTTTATTCTTCAATATTACTTTGGCTATTCAGGGTCTTTTGTGGTTCCATACAAATTTTAGGATAGTTTGTTCTAGTTTTGAGAAGAATCCTGGTGCAATTTTGATTGGAATTGCATTGAATGTGAAGATTGCTTTGGGTAGTAATGACATTTTAACGATATTTATTCTTCCAACCCAAAAGCATGGGATGTTTTTCCATTTCTTTGTGTCTTCTTCAATTTCCTTCATAGGTTATCTATAGTTTTCATCATACAGATCTCTTGTATCCTTGGTTAGGTTTATTCTTAGGTATTTTATGTTTTTTTTTGTGCAATTGTGAATGGGATCAGCTTCTTGATTTCTCTTTTTGTTGCTTCATTGTTGGTGTATCAAAATGCAACCGATTTCTGTACACTGCTTTTGTACCCTGCAACTTTGCTGAATTCTGATCAGTTCCAGTAGGCTTCTGGTGGAGTCTGTCGGGTTTTCTAGGTAGAGTATCATGTCGTCTGCGAAAAGTGAAAGTTTGAGTTCCTCTTTGCCAATTCTGAAGCCATTCATTTCCTTTTGTTGTCTGATGACTGATGCTAGGACTTCCAGCACTATGTTAAACAACAGTGGTGAGAGTGGACATCCCTGTCGTGTTCCTGATCTCAGGGGGAAAGCTTTCAGTTTTTCCCCATTGAGGATGATGTTAGCTGAAGGCTTCTCATAGATGGCTTTGATGATGTTTAAGTAGGTTCCTTCTATACCAACTTTCTCTAGAGTCTTTATTAAGAAGGGATGATGTAATTTGTCAAATGGTTTTTCTGCATCTATCGACAGGATCATATGTTTTTTATCTTTTCTTTGGTTGATGTGATGGATCACATTGATTGATTTGTGAATGTTGAACAAGGCCTGTACCTCAGGACTGAATCCCACTTGATCTTGGTGGATGATTCTTTTTATGTGCTGTTGGATTCGAATTGCAAGTATCTTGTTGAGGAATTTTACATCCTTATTCATCAAGGATATTGGCCTGTAGTTCTCTTTTTTTGCTGGATCTCTGTCTGGTTTGGGAATCAGAGTGATGCTGGCTTCATGAAAGGAGTCTGGGAGTTTTCCTTCGATTTCTATTTTTTGGACTCGCTTGAGAAGAATGGGTATAATATCTGTTTTAAACATCTGGTAGAATTCCCCGGGGAAGCCATCTGGTCCTGGGCTCTTATTTGTTGGGAGATTTTTGATCACCGATTCGATTTCCTCACTAGTTATGGGTCTGTTCAGATTTCCNTTTGGAGAAGTATCTGTTCATATCTTCTGTCCATTTCTTTAGTGGGTTGTTTGTTTTTCGGATGTGGAGTTTGGTGAGTTCCTTATAGATTTTGGATATTAACCCTTTATCTGATATGTCATTTGCAACTATCTTTTCCCATTCCGTCGGTTGCCTATTAGTTTTGTGGACTGTTTCCCTTGCCATGAAGAAGCTTTTTTTCTTGATGAGATGCCAATAGTTTATTTTTGCTCTTGATTCCCTTGCTTTTGGGGATGTGTCAAGTAAGAAGTTGCTGCGGTGGAGGTCAAGGGGCTTGTTTCCTGCTTTCTCCTCTAGGGTTTTGATGGTTTTCTGTCTCACGTTCAGGTCCTTTATCCATTTTGAGTTATTTTCGTATATGGTGTGAGAAAATGATGTAGTTTCATTCTTCTGCAGGTTGCTGTCCAGTTCTCCCAACACCATCTATTAAAGAGGCTGTCTTTTATCCATTGGATATTCTTTCCTGCTTGTCAAAGATTACTTGGCTATATACATTTGGGTCCAGGTCTGAGTTCTCAATTCTATTCCATTGGTCTATGGGCTCTGTTTGTGCCAATACCATACTGTCTTGATGATGATAGCTTAGTAGTAGAGGCTAAAGTCTGGGATGGTGATACCTCCCGTTTTGGCTTTATTCTTCAATATTACTTTGGCTATTCAGGGTCTTTTGTGGTTCCATACAAATTTTAGGATAGTTTGTTCTAGTTTTGAGAAGAATCCTGGTGCAATTTTGATTGGAATTGCATTGAATGTGAAGATTGCTTTGGGTAGTAATGACATTTTAACGATATTTATTCTTCCAACCCAAAAGCATGGGATGTTTTTCCATTTCTTTGTGTCTTCTTCAATTTCCTTCATAGGTTATCTATAGTTTTCATCATACAGATCTCTTGTATCCTTGGTTAGGTTTATTCTTAGGTATTTTATGTTTTTTTTTGTGCAATTGTGAATGGGATCAGCTTCTTGATTTCTCTTTTTGTTGCTTCATTGTTGGTGTATCAAAATGCAACCGATTTCTGTACACTGCTTTTGTACCCTGCAACTTTGCTGAATTCTGATCAGTTCCAGTAGGCTTCTGGTGGAGTCTGTCGGGTTTTCTAGGTAGAGTATCATGTCGTCTGCGAAAAGTGAAAGTTTGAGTTCCTCTTTGCCAATTCTGAAGCCATTCATTTCCTTTTGTTGTCTGATGACTGATGCTAGGACTTCCAGCACTATGTTAAACAACAGTGGTGAGAGTGGACATCCCTGTCGTGTTCCTGATCTCAGGGGGAAAGCTTTCAGTTTTTCCCCATTGAGGATGATGTTAGCTGAAGGCTTCTCATAGATGGCTTTGATGATGTTTAAGTAGGTTCCTTCTATACCAACTTTCTCTAGAGTCTTTATTAAGAAGGGATGATGTAATTTGTCAAATGGTTTTTCTGCATCTATCGACAGGATCATATGTTTTTTATCTTTTCTTTGGTTGATGTGATGGATCACATTGATTGATTTGTGAATGTTGAACAAGGCCTGTACCTCAGGACTGAATCCCACTTGATCTTGGTGGATGATTCTTTTTATGTGCTGTTGGATTCGAATTGCAAGTATCTTGTTGAGGAATTTTACATCCTTATTCATCAAGGATATTGGCCTGTAGTTCTCTTTTTTTGCTGGATCTCTGTCTGGTTTGGGAATCAGAGTGATGCTGGCTTCATGAAAGGAGTCTGGGAGTTTTCCTTCGATTTCTATTTTTTGGACTCGCTTGAGAAGAATGGGTATAATATCTGTTTTAAACATCTGGTAGAATTCCCCGGGGAAGCCATCTGGTCCTGGGCTCTTATTTGTTGGGAGATTTTTGATCACCGATTCGATTTCCTCACTAGTTATGGGTCTGTTCAGATTTCCTATCTCTTCCCTTGTGAATTGTTGTAGTGGGTGTGTGTTTAGGAAATTGTCAATTTATCCTAAGTTGTCCAATTTGTTGGCATATTATTTTTCATAGTATTCCCTGTTAATTGCTTGTATTTCTGAGGGGTTGGTTGTAATAAGTCTATTTTCATTCATGATTTTGTCTATTTGGGTACTCTCACTTTTCTTTTTGAGAAGCCTGGCTGGAGGTTTGTGAATTTTGTTTTTTCTTTTTCAAAAAACCAACTCTTGGTTTCATGGATCTGTTCAATTGTTTTTTGGTCTCTCTGTTGTTTATTTCTGCTCTGATTTTTACTATTTCTCTTCTTCTACTGGGTTTAGGGTGTTATTGTTGCTCTGCTCTAGTTCCTTTAGGTGAGCTGTTAGATTTTGCACTTGAGCTCTTTCTAATTTCTTGAAATAGCCCTGGAGTGCAATGGACTTTCCTCTTAGGACTGCCTTTGCCACATCCCATAGATTTTGGATTGTTGTGTTTTCATTTTCATTTGTTTCCATATATTTTTTAATCTACTCTCTATTTGCCTGATTGGCCCATTCATTCTTTAGTAGTGTGTTCTTTAACCTCCATGTTTTTGGAGGTTTTCCAGACTTCTTCCTGTAATTGATTTCAAGTTTCAAAGCATTATGATCTGAGAGTGTGCATGGTAGGATCTCAATTCTTTTATATTTGTTGAGGGCTGCTTTATGTCCCAGTATGTGATCTCTCTTGGAGAATGTGTCATGCGCACATGAGAAGAAAGTAAATTCCCTGGCCTCAGGATGTAGAGTTCTAAATGTATCTGTCAGATACATCTGGTCCAAAGTGTCTTTCAAGTCCATTATTTCTTTAGTGATTTTCTGTCTGGATGACCTATCCATTGCTGTAAGCAGAGTATTAAAGTCTCCTGATATTAGCACTTTCTTATCTATAAGGTTGTTTCTGTTTGTAATTAATTGTTTTAAATATTTAGGTGCTCCCATATTCGGTGCATAGACATTTATGTTTGTTAGTTTTTCCTGATGGATAGACCGTGTAATTATTATGTAATACCCTTCTTCATCTCTTGTTATCATCTTTAAAGTCCAGTTTGTTTGATATAACTATAGCTACTCCAGCTTTCTTTTGATTTCCAGTAGCATGATAGATTTTTCTCCATCCCCTTACTTTTAATCTGATGGTATCTTCCAGTCTAAAATGGGTTTCTTGTAGACAGCTAATAGATGGATTTTGTTTTTTTATCCATTCTGCTACCCTATGTCTTTTGATTGGAGCACTCAGCCCATTCACTTTCAGTGTTATTATTGAGATATGTGGGTTTAGAATCTTTGTGTCCTTTGTGAGGTTCATGTTTGTGGTGGCGTGTCTGGTATCTTTGTCTCTTGCAACCTTTCCTTCAGAGCGTCCCCCTCAGGATTTCTTTTAGGGCTGGCTTATTGGTGACAAATTCTTTCCATTTCTGTTTGTTTGGAAAGATTTTTATCTCTCCTTCTGTTTTGAATGACAGGGTTGCTAAGTAGAGGATTCTTGGCTGCAAATTTTTTGTTCATCACATTGAAGATCTCCTGCCATTCCTTTCTTGCCTGACAAGTTTCATTAGATAGGTTTGTCACCACTCTGATGAGTTTCTCTTTGTATGTTAGGGCCTTTTCTCCCTAGCTGCTTTCAAAATTCTCTCTTTGTCCTTATATTTTGCCATTTTTAATGTGGTATGCCGTGCCGAAGATCAATTCAAATTAAGTCTGAGTGGAGTCCTCTCAGCCTCTTGTATTTCAACATTTCCTTCTTTCCCCAGGTTGGGCAAGTTCTCTGCCATAATTTGTTCCAGGACTCCTTCAGCCCCTTTCCCTCTCTCTTCCTCTTCTGGGCTTCCTGTGATATGGATATTGTTGTGTTTGACCGTATCGCTGAGCTCTCAAACTCTTCTTTCCTGTTCCTGGATCAGTTTGTCTCTTTTTTTGTCAGCTTCTTGTTTTTCTATAATGGTGTCTTCTAAATCACTTATTCTCCTTTTTGCCTCTTCAGTCCGTGCATTGGACGCCTCTAATTTATTATGTATCTCATTTATCGCTTTTTTAAATTCATCATGCCTATTTTTATTCTCCGTGTTGCTTGTAGCCATAGTTTCTTTGATGTCCCTTTTGCTTTTTTCAAGTCCAGCTATTAACTTTATGATTATTGTTTTAAAATCTTGTTCAGTTATGATGCTTATATCTGTTTTGAGCAGTTCATTAGCTGTCAGTTCTTCCTGGAATTTCTTTGGAGGGGAGCTCTTTCGTTTCTGCATTTTAGTTAGCTTTCTGTCTCTTGTTAGTTTTAAAAAATTGTTATGCTCTCTGCACCTGTGAGCGCTGCTGTATCCAAGAAAACTCTTTTACTGTCCAGGGCCTATCCTTTCGGAGAGTGTTTTTTTAATGGTATCTTTTGGTCTCTCTTGTTTAGACCTTGTTTATTTCGTTTTCTTATTAGTAGTGATATTTGGGACTCTCCACCATGTGTAATTTGGCTTATTTCTTGAGGTAGCCGTTAGAAGGCTTTCTCAGTGGATTCTGCATCTTTTTTCTCCCAATCTCTTGGGGTCTGTAAGGTTTCCTATGGCTTCACATCTTTTCCGTGTGAGATATGGGGGCATCTGCAATGTACGGAGCTCCCTACTTCTCCGCCATCTTGCCTGGATTATCTGCTGTGAACCTGGAATGTTTCTTTTCCGAGGAAGGTGAAAAGATTACTTAGGAAAATGGGTACTGCATGATTGAATGGGGGTGAGTGCAATGTACGGAACCTCGTACTTCTCCACTATCTTACCCCTTCCGAATATATATTTTTCAAAGTATCCTATGCTTGTACTGAGAGGGAGGATTTTGGTTTTGGTACAGACCATCTATACAGCAAGTGTTGCCCTGTGTTAGTATACTTTATAGTACTTGGCTGAATGAGAAGATGGTTGCTCCTACTTGTAGTTTTTTTCTTTTGATATATATTGCTAGAATTTAGGCTTTGCCTGCATTCAGTAACTATGTAGTTTTATATGGCAGTTACATCTGAAGCCCTTAATATTTTGCAGAACTTTGGAGTTGACGGGAGCCAACAATTTAAAGTAAATTATTTGTTAATTGGTTTCTCTTTCCACTCTTTTCCAATCAATGTCCATGGAGTTTGTGGGATTGTTCCTGACTTGATTCTCTCTTTGTTTGTTTGTTTGTTTCTTCATTAAGCAGCTGGACATCCTTAGGTGCCCTCTGAGGGTTTTGTTCCATGTTTCCTCAGTGAATTTTCAGATTAGACTGCAACAGATCCCCTTAGGAGCCCTCAGATAGGGGCTTCACAACTCTCTGCAATTTTACACTTATACATAGATACTTCCATGAAAACCCATGCCCCATCTGTTCTTACATTGGCTCCATAAAACTAGATATCATTTTAATATCATATTCCCTCCTGAATTTTCCTTATTGGAAAGTTACTTACAACGGCTGACACCTCCTTATCAGGTATCTTGGGTAAGCACTAGAGAAAAGAATTCAGATATTGGCTCTTCTGGAATTCAATCTCACAGATGCATTCAGATGTAGTAATACACTACCCATTATACTGGCCTTCCAAGAGGATGAAATATGTGCCAGATGGAGAACAGCGTTGGAGGATCTTAAGGTGTTTATACTCAGAAGTGTCTGCTAGGTTCTCTTGGTGCACATTTGATAGACTGGAGCTTTTGTTACAAAGTTCCCTTCAGGGAAGGCAGAGGCATCATGAAATGTCTAGATGTGCTGGGGGCCTTAGAGGCTGATGGGCTGAACCAGTGTTTGCTTATTACATTCTGTCCTGTCATGATCATGAGGTTTAATGGGTTTGTATTTAAATTGGTAGTTTGGACCCTTTACCAGGATCAGAACAAATGCAGGCAATGCCTTGTGCAGTATGCTGAATTTAGCCAGTAAGTATCAGTTTGAATCAACTTGCACTTCTAGGTCAAGTTTCTATAGTATTGCCTTCTGTGCCTATTGACACTTCAGAGACAGTCACTTCCTGCTTTTTTTTTAATGTCTTTACTCTTGTCTAAGATTTGTCCCCATACCCACGTATATCCTCATTTCATCAGGTCTCTCTGGAGTTTCTTTTTTGTCCTGTAACATCTGTAAACACTCCTCTTTTCAATTTATGCTTCTTGATTTAAAAAAAATATAAAATACTCTGAATATAATGATAATTTTAGAGAAAGCATTTACTTTGATAAATTCATGTTCTGCTCAACCACACATCGTTAGCTATGTTTGTTGGACAACCTTATTAAAAGCTATAAAATTGAATGTGCTATTTTTTTCTCCACTTTTTTTTGGTTTGTTTTTCATCATTTCTCCCCTTTGCTCTCTTTATTTCCCCTCTGCCTGCCTCCCACTCTCCCTTTCTTATAATTTTTTAGCTGGATTTTTTCCATATTTTTCTGGTTCTTCTTGTGAAAATATTAAACTTGCTTGACCAGGTTCTGAGTTAGTAAAGTTATAAAGCTAAAGATAAATACATCTATTTTACCTGCATTCTTCTGCTAATGTTTCTCAACTTAGCAGTCTTTATTACTCTTTCAAAATGTCTGTTCTTTTACATTGGTGGTTTCCTTGGTATTCTCCTCTTGTGACACCGTCTCCGTGATGAAATGTTGACTGCATCACTGCTGTCTCCTCAGAGCCCTTATGCATTTCTTCTCTGCATTTCTTTCCTTCTTTCTTCTTGCAGTTTAACAGGAGACCTGAATTGTACATAAAACCTAAGAATTCAGAGAATTTTATGCTTTATTAATGTTTTCAATCTTTTCCCCTGAATTGCTATGAAAATCTAGACCCTTTTCTACTAAACACAGGGCTACTTTTCAAATGACATTAGCCTTAAGGGAATCATCAGTCTCTCAAGGAAGCACTGACCAATCTCCTACATTTTATAAGATTAACTTTGCTATAGATAATGTTTTATGTATCCAGAGATGAGGGTGCACTGATGAGATATCATCTGCTTTCAACATTAAAAAATAAACTTAATGAGGAGAAAAGAAAATACTCCAGTTCTAATCTAACTGATAGTCTAATGATTTTTTAAACATGTGTTGACGTCCGATCGGCTGTTCTTTAAATGTGTTTGGCTTGACAATAAGGGATAGAGTATATCATAATGAGATGGAAGAGCTTTGGGGATAAGATTGTGGATTTCTTTTTTAAAAATTTTTAATGTTTATTTATTTTTTAGAGAGAGAGAGACAGAGTGTGAGCAGGTGAGCGGCAGAGAGAGGGAGACACAGAGTCAGAAGCAGGCTCCAGGCTCTGAGTTGTCAGCACAGAGACTGATGTGGGGCTCAAGCTCACAAACCACAAGATCATGACCTGAATTGAATGTTCAACTGACTGAGCCACCCAGAGGCCCCAAGAGTGTGGATTTCTGAGTCACCCATAGGTTTAGGTTCAAATCTGAACTCAGCAACTTTCTAGTTGTGCAGCCTTGTGTAAGTGAGTTAACTATCTTCTCTTAATTTTTCAATCTATAAAATGGGAATCCATTATAGTATTTCATCTTATAGGGTTGAGAATTACATGAGTGAAAATATATAAGTGCATATGTGTGGCAGATATATAGTCAATGCATTGGATGTCATGTTTATGATAATTTTATAATTCTTCATGGAGGCAACAATACATTATAATGCAATTAAAATGTGCTGAAATTTGTAATGAAATTGCAATTCAGATTTCAGTAGAGTGTGTCTTTTTTGTGGCCAAGATAATAAAATTCTCAGATGGATGGCTGGTTACCTGTGTAATGAATTTTTTTTCTATCTGAAGCTTCTTACTTTTTGATCTTGGACTTGTTAACTCACTATGGTTTCCAGATGCAAATTTCCAATCTTTAATCTCTTTTAAACTCCGTTAACTTTCCAGGGTGAGAAGGGCTTTCTCTCCCACTCCCACCTTCCTTGTATATATGTGGAAGACTTAGCATTGGCAATTATTTCTGATTGTCTGCAACTTGGTCCTTTGAAGGATTGCGTTAGGAGGATTGAAGAGCTTAACAATATCCATCACCATTTCTGATTTTGTATTCCAGTCAATATTTTCTGGCTATGATGCATCTTCCAACATCCAGTTTGGGTAAAAATAACCATCGCTGTGGAAACAGTAGTGTATTGAAGAAGCACCTACTATGATGCTCTTGACTAGTTTTCTGCTTGGAGATTCTTGAGGTGCTAAAGATCTAGGCAATGACCTTACACTTTTAGGCAATGACCTTACACTTTTCAAGTATTAAAGTCACAGGACTCTTATAAGTATGTCCGCTGGGAGAGGCACTTTTTTGTCCTGTTGAAGTTTGTCTATAAAACTAGATTTGTTGACTCTGACAAAGGACATTAGTGGACAACTGAGAAGGGATTTCTTTGTTAGGATTCCAGATGATTCCTATTTCTTTTGGCTAAAATAGCACCTAATTTCTTGATTCTATTTTTGAGAGGTTTGCATCTATCTGCTCTCAATCTATCTTTCTCTCTGTCTCTCTCTCCTCTCTCATCTGTTGTACCATAGATGTTCTCCAATTTTAATATGCAGAGATCTGAAGTGGGGCCTGAGATTCTGCATTTCTAAAAAGAAGCCAGTTTATTCTGATGTTACTGCTCAATGGTCAACACTTGGTTAGTAAGGGTGTAACAGATGTGGGTGGGGACTCATGCATGTTTCTTTACACTCACTTCTTCACATTAGAGGTTGCTTCCTAGTAACACCTTTGAATCTCTGCCTGAGGGTTGTTCTTTTGTTCTTTTGGGTTTTGTTTTTGGGGTTAATATTATTATCTTGTATGTGAGAACACTTATTCTGTGTGCAGGGCAAGACTTAAGTGCCAAAAAATTAATGGTCTTGGTAGAAGTCGTTAACCAAAGTTTGATAGGAATTTTGTGGATAAATATTCCAGATTCCTTGTCCTCAGTCAGGATAAATTTCTTCAGAGTTCTGCACCAAGACTGAACCCCTATTGCCATCTTTTATTGTATTCTTTCACTTCTCCGTCTCACTTCTCCATTTTTCTATGGCTCTTTCTTGTGGTCAGCTCTCAAAAAAACTTACTGCATTTGAATTTTACCTCAAGATATGCTGCTTGTAGAATTCAAACACCAGGACTTTTGGGGCGTGAGTAATTTTGAAAAAAAAAATCTTTTATTTTGTTAGCCTGGCCACATCAGAGATATATCCTTTATCTTAAATACTACTGTATTTGCAAATCAAAACTACACTGAGATACCACCTCATGCCAGTCAGAGTGGCTAAAATGAACAAATCAGGAGACTCTAGATGCTGGCGAGGATGTGGAGAAATGGGCACCCTGCTACACTGTTGGTGAGAATGTAAACTGGTGCAGCCCCTCTGGAAAACAGTGTGGAGGTTCCTCAAAAAATTAACAATAGAACTCTCCTATGATCCCGCAGTAGCACTGCTAGGAATTTACCCAAGGGATACAGGAGTGCTGATGCATAGGGGCCCATGTACTCCAATATTCATAGCAGCACTCTCAACAATAGCCAAAACATGGAAAGAGCCTAAATGTCTATCAACGGATGAATGCATGAAGAAGATGTGGTTTATCTATTCAATGAAATGTTACATGGCAATGAGAAAGAATGAAATCTGGCCATGTGTAGCAACATGGATGGAACTCGACGGTGTTAGGCTGAGCAAAATAAGTCAGGCAGAGAAAGACAGATACCATATGTTTACACATATATGTGGATTAGGAGGAACTTAACAGAAGGCCATAGGGGAGGAAAAGGGGAAAAATAGTTGGGGAAAGGGAGGGAGGCAAACCATGAGAGACTCTTAAATACTGAGAATGAACTGAGGGTTGATGGGGGTGGGGGAGAGAGGAAGGGGGGATGATGGGCATGGAGGAGGGCACTTGTGGCGATGAGCACTGGGTGTTATATGGAAACCAACTTGAGAATAAACTAGGAAAGAAAAAAAATACTACTCTGTTTTCCTTGATCAAATTACAGTAACTGATGGTTTTTAGGTTTGACCTTCAAATGTCTGAGTAAAGTTTCCATATTAAGGAACATAAGGAATCTCTGAGCTGGAGTCCACTTGTCCTATTAATTTCAGAGAAACACACTAATACTGTTTTTCAGTACTTGATATAACTTCAATCAGTTTTATGATATCAGTTTGGGGAGATTTGTTTGGAAAGAAATTTTAAATGCAATGGAATGATTACTTTTATGTATCTAAACTCAGTATGTTTCATGTCAACAAGAACACTCATGAATTTAATACATTGCACATATTGGAAAAATAAAATCCTTACTGAGTCTTTAAGGGTAAACCTTGGCCAGCTGGACTGTCACTCACAAAGGTGACTGTACTAAAAATCCCATTTGAGATCCAATTTAGTATTAAATAGTCACTAAAGTCACTAACAGTGCAACTGTATAGCATCTTCCTAGAGCAGTTTCTTCAGTCTAATTGGAGTTTGATAATTAAACATTAACATTCTGCAGAGGTGGTCTCCTACTTTGCCCATATTTGGAGCTCACTGATATTTTATACTGCAGTAAGGGCGAAGGGGTGGAAGATTACCAAGCTTTGGATGCATAACCAGCCTTATTCAACCAAGAGTTGCCTAAATAAGCACTCAAATGCTTCTTTTGACCATCAATGGTAACATGCAATAAAATTGTGTGGACTCCTTAAAATACTTTTTATGGCAAAGTTATAGCTAAAGTTGTAAATATAAACCTTTAGCTTTGTATAATACTTTCTCACTTTCAAAGTGTATTCTCTTGTATGATGCCAAATACCTTGATATTTTAGATAGATAATACAAAATTCATTGAATGTTGAAGTTCGTAAGAAATAAATGGCAAATTTGAAACTGTACCTACCCCCTCCCATTCTATTACAGTAAGTTGAGGCCTCAGGATAGCAAAATCAATGAGGCATCAGGGACAAAGTCAAAGGTAATGCTTAAATTTTGGTTTAGATCTCTCTTTTAGCTGTCATTCATCTATTTCTATGAAGATCAGGTTTACCAAAACCTAACGACTTTATGAAAGCCTAAACCTACTCTCACCCTCTAGCTCTTAACCTCTGTAGTAGCTTCATAATTTCTATACAGGAAGAGCTAGGGAACAATTATCTATTGGTTGTGGATTTAGAGGAGTTGCCTTAAAATTGTGTTTAGCACCATTTTTATTTAGGTTGAATGTTACATATCAGTTTTAAAAATTTCCACATAACCTTGGGAGCCTGGTTGGCTCAGTCAGTTGAGCATCCGACTTCAGCTCAGGTCATGATCTCACGGTTGGTGGGTCCGAACCCCGCATCGGGCTCTGTGCTGACAGCCAGCTCAGAGCCTGGAGCCTGTTTCAGATTCTGTATCTCCCTCTCTCTCTCTCTGACCCTCCCCTGTTCATGTTGTCTCTCTCTCTCTCTCAGAAAGAAATAAAGCATTAAAAAAATTAAAAGTTTCCACATATCCTAAAGGAATTTTTATTCAAACAATATGAGATTTCTTTTCTTCTAATTCTTTTTTTCTAATTTTATTTGGATTGCCTTGGGGAATGATTTGCCCAAGCCATCTCTCTCGTTACATCATGAGCAACCTCAAGCTTTAGTTAGTTTGCCATAAGTTGCTCTGTATTATAGGTCCACGTGTGAATGGACAAGTTTGTTAATCCTTTGGTTTCTGCTTCCTATGAAACCTGCTACTACAGCTGTTTGTTGAGTGGTTGTGTTAACACCCTACCGGGCATGCATCTCTCAATTCCCCTTTTTCATCAATTTTGGCTTTTTGGTGGAAAGGAGCAGTTTTCAAAAGACTATTAAGAGCTCCCTGTTTCTTAGAATCTTAGGCTGTCTCCTGTTAAACTTTTATAAAATCACACACACTTTTGGAAATCCTAAAAAGGAACCTCTTCCATGTCCATGTTCAGTTATTCCTTACATCTTCAACTACAGAATTTGGTGAATATTATGTGAATGAAAATGAGAAATATATGTTTCTTTCACTGATTCTTAGGGCACATTCAATAAGATATGATTACACGAAGAGACCTGCTGTCCAATTACCTTACTTGGTAGAACATGTGTTTATAATTATTTGGAATACCAATATAGAGGCAGATAGATCCATTTACAAGTATATTACAAACAGTGCCCTCTCTATAACCAATGATACTGCTAATGAAGAGTTGCAGAATCTGTTTGCAGAATCTTTATATCTATATCTATGTACCTATATCTATCTATCTATCTATCTATCTATCTATCTATCTATCTATTAATGTTTTATGTGAGAATTATGATTTCAACGTGCCTTGAGTACCAATCACTTATATATGAACTTGGTACATTACTGGGTAATGGTGCATGGGATTTTCCCCACTCTTTTATGTGGGTGAAGGAGCAAGATTAAAGAAGATTTTTTAAATGTTTTATTTATTTCTGAGAGAGAGGGAGAGACAACATGAGCAGGAAAGGGTAAGAAAGAGAGGGAGAGGCAGAATCTGAAACAAGCTCCAGGTTCTTAGATAGTTGTCAACACATAGCCCGACGTGGGGCTTGAACCCACGAACCTGAGCCAAAGTCAGGTGCTTAACCGACTGAGCCACTCAGATACTCCATGATTAAGGAAGATTCTTAAGATCACATTATTAAAAGGCCAACTTACTGAGCACACAGTTGGAACTTAATAGCTTCTTGCTGAAATGCCAGATCTTGCTCTGAAGTTTAGAAATCCCACTGAATAAATTATTTTCTTTTGTTTTTTTTTTTTAATATTTTTATTTATTTCTAGGAGAGAGAGAGAGACAGCGTGAGCAGGGGAGGGTCAGAGAGAGAGGGAGACACAGACTCAGAAACAGGCTCCAGGCTCTGAGCTGGCAGTCAGCACAGAGCCCGACGCGGGGCTCGAACCCACGAACCGCGAGATCATGACCTAAGCGAAAGTCGGACGCTCAACCGACTAAGCCACCCAGGCGCCCCTAAATTATTTTCTTTTGTACCTGTCCCTTTACTCAAAGATTCAGATTTGTTGTGAAACACAGTTTAATAAGTCTATCTTTATTTTTTAAATACCCCCAACAACCAAATAAAAATTATTTTCACAAAACAACACCAGAGTTATTGGTTTAGAATTTCATCTATGTGAAGACTTGACATTATTGTAACTATACTTTCCAAATATTTTCAAAAGGAGCAGGGAAGAGGGTGCACTGATAACCACATTTCTTGATTTCCCCTTGATTGTATGCCATTTTTTGTAACTGAAGAGTTAGTGGAAGGGTCATACTTTTGCTCTTATACCACAGTTTTCCTGGCCTTCCCCACAAGTCAGTGCAACTTCTTCCAATATGAAGCTATTGATCCGGTATCATATAATGGATAGAAGCAACAAAGTAGTTTGGGATATGTTTGGGAGGGTGAGACTGAGGGAAGGCTGCACCTTTCTGGGGATGATGATAATAAATAATATGTTCCCTGTTTTTTAACCGAGTTCAGAAGAGATCAGAGCAGGGATTGATCAAGGGTAGTGACCCGGAGTGTATTACAGGAAATGTGCCCTGAGCTGATGCCTTACCATGGTTTTATATAACATTATGTATTTGTAAGAATTTGATCATTTTGATGCTGTAATAATGAAATGAACTTTACCACTGCAAACAGTTCTTTTGAAAGCAAGGATGTTCTAGGCAATATGAACAGCTGCAACAAGGGGAAGTTTTTCAGCAGCTCCAATCCTTACAGCTGCCAAACAGATGCATTACCTACCCTAAACTTCTTATGTTCTTTTGTTTGTTGTTCTGAGCAGATCTGCGACTGGTTAATAACATAAATTATTAAACTTGAACATTTTCATGGAATATTGTCAGCAGGGCAAGAAAAAATCCTCTGCTGCAGAAAATGAAGTAACAGCTTGAAATCCTTTATTTCATGTTCAGCATTCCTTGAGAAGAAAGAGAATATATTAAAAATAAAGCCAAGCAGGGGTGCCTGGGTGCCTCAGTTGAGTAAGCATCCGACCTCAGCTCAGGTCATGATCTTATGGTTCAGAAGTTTGAGCCCTGCATTGGACTTTGTGCTGACAGCTCATAGCCTGGAGCCTGCTTTAGATTCTGTGTCTCCCTCTCAGCTCCTCCCTTGCTCATGCTCTGTCTCTCAAAAATAAATAAATGTTAAAAAAAACAGCCGAGAAATAGAAATTATTATCAAAATGAGAAACATCTAAAAGAGGGAAGATTTAAACACTCTAGACTGTTTCCACTTTGAAAAGAGAGAAAAGAATGGGAGAGGCCTGAGAAAACATTATTAACGATAGAAAGATGGCAGAATGGCACCTTTATTTACACTTTCCTATATTGTCGGAATAAGAGAATGTTTCGTGAAGTTAAACAGCAACTATTGTAAAGAAAATCTCAAAGCTGGTCCTTTTCCATGTGTTATGTGAAATAAATGAGAACATTTATGTTACCCAGCATATCAACATTCTTTTTTCCTTTTGATAGGTTTCTCTTAGGTAAATTAAATCCCATGATCAGGTACAGTAGCAGGACTAAAATTACCAGGGCCATTAATTTATCTCAAGGATGGTCAGTTCAACCTTGAAGTGGTCAAACCAAAACATTTCCCCACTTGACTCAGTCTTTCCTAAGAACATTTCATCTTCTTTAGGAACTTGCAGCAATAGGCCCCTGCTATATTTTCTTCATAGTATTATCCACAACTTGGAATTACTATATGTTTACTTGTTTACTATCCATGTTTACTAGATTAAAAGCTCTATGACTTTATGGACCACATCACTGAGGTTCTTCGCTGATTCCTCAGCACATAGTAGTCTCACAATAAGTATTCACTGAAAATTTGAATGAATGATTGAGTGACCACTACCCACGGTGGCTCAAGACAGCCATTGCATTATATTGCAGTAATGCAATATATCACCATTTAGGTGCACCTGCTCAAAATATCCTGAAATTTTTTAGTAAGAGGCACAAAAAAGCATTTAACACCTGCACAGGTGCATCTTAGAATTAGTAAAGTATGGTGAAGGAACTGTCATTACACTTCTCACAATCATATTTTTACCTGTTTTCTCTGTCAGCGACTGGAGTCTGGTAGAGAATACTTACCAATGAAGAAAGTCATCAGTACCAAAATTGTTTTGGACAATTTGTTTTGCACCTTTAAGAAATATTTTAAAAATAAACACACATCTGCATTAGTTCATTCAGCTGTAATTCTCCTTCACCGGGCCAGATTCAACAAAAGGGTAATGGGAAGATGTTTTGTTCTTTGAATTTCAATGATTAAACAACCATTTCATTGTCTCCTTTCAAGTCTTAAGAAACATTGTAGCCAGAGTCATAATTACTAGATTTTGTTTTTGTTCTACTGTACCATTTTTATTGAAGAATGCCAAACACAGCAAGATTACATACAAATATTGAATTTAAATAAAATAACTCTAGAATTCAGTAGACAAAAGAAAAACATTAATAATGAAAAAGTAAAGCAGCCAATTTTCCCGTTTGCATTTTGCCATTCACATTCTCATTCTAAACTCATGCCAAAGTTATCATTGTTTTGCATGTGTTAATAAGAGAGTTACTTGATTTCCCAATGAAAGATTTTAATGATCCAATTTCATTCTGTTTCATTAAAGGAAAATTAAGAGCATTTGTTGTGCATGTTCACTTTCTTATAATTTCCTCCTCTTGCTTTTTATTCCAAATGCCAAAAAGGTGTGCCTACCTATTCTGACATCAACCTGAATGGGACTGGACCACATCACAAACATAGTGGCCTCAGTTTTGTTCTCTAGTTCAGGAGAGTTCTAAGATTGTTGTTGGATGCATGCCATAAAACTTTGTCTGACCTGTCTATGCCCCTTTCCCTGAATCTCCAAGGTAGAATACTTCTGTAGGATTGGCAGAGTGTGTGGTAGATAATAACTAACACTAGATGCTTACTATTGCATAAATACTTTTCATGTAACAATTTATTTAAAGCTCACAGTGAACCTCCAGGATAGATAGTATTACTATATCCATATATAGATGAGAACACTGAGGTCTAGAGAGGTAAAGTGACTTGTCCAAGGCCACAGTCAGTGCATGGTGGAACAAGTATTAAAAATCAAATTCATTGCCAAAGTTTGTGCTCATCACCATTAAGATATACTGTAAACATGGCTTTTGTATGTCCTTGGAAGTTAATTCCTAGATGTCTTAGGAACAGGTTTATAAATGGAACTTAAAAATATAAATTTTAAATAGAAAGACTTTTCTTTTTTTTCTTTTTTTTTTTGCATTTTATTTTATTTATTTATTTTTTTTCTAATTTTATTTTTTTTATTATTTTTTTTTACAAATAGTTTATTGTCAAATTAGTTTCTACATAACACTCAGTGCTCAT